>NC_143139.1:0-157500 GCF_059928025.1 Delphinapterus leucas | reverse complement strand
CAGGTTAGGGTACGACAACTGTTTAGGGTGAACGTACGTGTTAGGGTACGGATTAGTGTTAGCGTACGGGTTAGGATTAGGGGACGGGTGAGGGTAATGCTTCGGTTAAGGGTTAGGGTTAGGGTTAGGGTTAGCGTTAGGGGACGGGGACGTTTTAGGGTACAGGTTAGGGTATGACAACGGTTTAGTGTGAGCGTACGTCTTAGGGTATGTGTTAGTGTTAGCGTACGGGTTAGGATTAGGGGACGGGTGAGGGTAAGGCTTTGGGTAAGGGTTAGGGTTAGGGTTAGGGTTAGGGTTAGGGGACGGGGACGGGGACGGTTTAGGGTAGAGGTTCGGGTACAACAACGGTTTAGGGTCAGCGTACGTGTTAGGGTACGGGTTTGTGTTAGCGTACGGGTTAGGATTAGGGGACGGGTGAGGGTAAGGCTGCGGGTAAGGGTTAGTGTTAGGGTTAGGGTTAGGGTTAGGGTTAGGGGACGGGGACGGTTTAGGGTACAGGTTAGGGTACGACAACGGTTTAGGGTGAGCGTACGTGTTAGGGTACGGGTTAGTGTTAGCGTACGGGTTAGGATTAGGGGACGGGTGAGGGTAAGGCTTTGGGTAAGGGTTAGGGTTAGGGTTAGGGTTAGGGTTAGGGTTAGGGGACGGGGACGGTTTAGGGTACAGGTTAGTGTACGACAACGGTTTAGGGTGAGCGTACGTGTTAGGGTACGGGTTAGTGTTAGTGTACGGGTTAGGATTGGGGACGGGTGAGGGTAAGGCTTCGGGTAAGGGTTAGGGTTAGGGTTAGGGTTAGGTTTAGGGGACGGGGACGGTTTAGGGTACAGGTTAGGGTACGACAACGGTTTAGGGTGAGCGTACGTGTTAGGGTACGGGTTAGTGTTAGCGTACGGGTTAGGATGAGGGGACGGGTGAGGGTAAAGCTTCGGGTAGGGGTTAGGGTTAGGGTTAGGGTTAGGGTTAGGGTTAGGGGACGGGGACGGTTTAGGGTACAGGTTAGTGTACGACAACGGTTTAGGGTGAGCGTACGTGTTAGGGTACGGGTTAGTGTTAGCGTACGGGTTAGGATTAGGGGACGGGTGAGGGTAAGGCTTCGGGTAAGGGTTAGGGTTAGGGTTAGGGTTAGGGTTAGGGTTAGGGGAAGGGGACGGTTTAGGGTACAGGTTAGGGTACGACAACGGTTTATGGTGAGCGTACGTGATAGGGTACGGGTTAGTGTTAGCGTACGGGTTAGGATGAGGGGACGGGTGAGGGTAAGGCTTCCGGTAAGGGTTAGGGTTAGGGTTAGGGTTAGGGTTAGGGTTATGGGGCGGGGACGGTTTAGGGTACAGGTAAGTGTACGGCGACGGTTTAGGGTGAGCGTACGTGTTAGGGTACGGGTTATTGTTAGCGTACGGGTTAGGATTAGGGGACGGGTGAGGGTAAGGCTTCGGGTAAGGGTTAGGGTTAGGGTTAGGGTTAGGGTTAGGGGACGGGGACGGTTTAGGGTACAGGTTAGGGTACGACAACGGTTTAGGGTGAGCGTACGTGTTAGGGTACGGGTTAGTGTTAACGTACGGGTTAGGATTAGGGGACGGGTAAGGGTAAGGCTTCGGGTAAGGGTTTGGGTTAGGGTTAGGGTTAGGGTTAGGGGACGGGGACTGTTTAGGGTACAGGTTAGGGTACGACAACGGTTTAGGGTGAGCGTACATGTTAGGGTACGGGTTAGTGTTAGCGTATGGGTTAGGATTAGGGGACGGGAGAGTGTAAGGCTTCAGGTAAGGGTTAGGGTTAGGGTTAGGGTTAGGGGACGGGGACGGTTTAGGGTACAGGTTAGGGTACGACAACGGTTTAGTGTGAGCGTACGTGTTAGGGTACGGGTTAGTGTTAGCGTACGGTTTAGGATTGGGGACGGGTGAGGGTAAGGCTTCGGGTAAGGGTTAGGGTTAGGGTTAGGGTTAGGGTTAGGGTTAGGGATACGGGACGGGGACGGTTTAGGGTACAAGTTAGTGTACGACAACGGTTTAGGGTGAGCGTACGTGTTAGGGTATGGGTTATTGTTAGCGTACGGGTTAGGATTAGGGGACGGGTGAGGATAAGGCTTCGGGAAAGGGTTCGGGTTAGGGTTAGGGTTAGGGTTAGGGTTAGGGGACGGGGACGGTTTAGGGTACAGGTTAGGGTACGACAACGGTTTAGGGTGAGCGTACGTGTTAGGGTACGGGTTAGTGTTAGCGTACGGGTTAGGATTGGGGACGGGTGAGGGTAAGGCTTCCGGTAAGGGTTAGGGTTAGGGTTAGGGTTAGGGTTAGGGTTAGGGTTACGGGACGGGGACGGTTTAGGGTACAAGTTAGTGTACGGCAACGGTTTAGGGTGAGCGTACGTGTTAGGGTACGGGTTATTGTTAGCGTACGGGTTAGGATTAGGGGACGGGTGAGGATAAGGCTTCGGCTAAGAGTTCGGGTTAGGGTTAGGGTTAGGGTTAGGGTTAGGGGACGGGGCCGGTTTAGGGTACAGGTTAGGGTACGACAACGTTTTAGGGTGAGCGTACGTGTTAGGGTACGGGTTAGTGTTAGCGTACGGGTTAGGATTAGGGGACGGGTAAGGGTAAGGCTTCGGGTAAGGGTTAGGGTTAGGGTTAGGGTTAGGGTTAGGGGACGGGGACTGTTTAGGGTACAGGTTAGGGTACGACAACGGTTTAGGGTGAGCGTACGTGTTAGGGTACGGGTTTGTGTTAGCGTATGGGTTAGGATTAGGGGACGGGTGAGGGTAAGGCTTCGTGTAAGGGTTAGGGTTAGGTTTAGTGTTAGGCTTAGGGGACGGGGACGGTTTAGGGTACAGGTTAGGGTACGACAACGGTTTAGGGTGAGCGTACGTGTTAGGGTATGGGTTAGTGTTAGCGTACGGGTTAGGATTAGGGGACGGGTGAGGGTAAGGCTTCGGGTAAGGGTTAGGGTTTGGGTTAGGGTTAGGGTTAGGGTTAGGGGACGGGGACGGTTTAGGGTACAGGTTAGGGTACGACAACGTTTTAGGGTGAGCGTACGTGTTAGGGTACGGGTTAGTGTTAGCGTACGGGTTAGGATTAGGGGACGGGAGAGGGTAAGGCTTCAGGTAAGGGTTAGGGTTAGGGTTAGGGTTAGGGTTAGGGGACGGGGACGGTTTAGGGTACAGGTTAGGGTACGACAACGGTTTCGGGTGAGCGTACGTGTTAGGGTACGGGTTAGTGTTAGCGTACGGGTTAGGATTAGGGGACGGGTGAGGGTAAGGCTTCGGGTAAGGGTTAGGGTTAGGGTTAGGGTTAGGGGACGGGGACGGTTTAGGGTACAGGTTAGGGTACGACAACGGTTTAGGGTGAGCGTACGTGTTAGGGTACGGATTAGTGTTAGCGTACGGGTTAGGATGATGGGACGGGTGAGGGTAAGGCTTCGGGTAAGGGTTAGGGTTAGGGTTAGGGTTAGGGTTTGGGTTAGGGGACGGGGACGGTTTAGGGTACAAGTTAGGGTACGACAACGGTTTAGGGTGAGCGTACGTGTTAGGGTTCGGGTTAGTGTTAGCGTACGGGTTAGGATGAGGGGACGGGTGAGGATAAGGCTTCGGGTAAGGTTTAGGGTTAGGGTTAGGGTTAGGGTTAGGGTTAGGGGACGGGGACTTTTTAGGGTACAGGTTACGGTACGACAACGGTTTAGGGTGAACGTACGTGTTAGGGTACGGATTAGTGTTAGCGTACGGGTTAGGATTAGGGGACGGGTGAGGGTAAGGCTTCGGTTAAGGGTTAGGGTTAGGGTTAGGGTTACGGGACGGGGACGTTTTAGGGTACAGGTTAGGGTATGACAACGGTTTAGTGTGAGCGTACGTGTTTGGGTATGTGTTAGTGTTAGCGTACGGGTTAGGATTAGGGGACGGGTGAGGGTAAGGCTTCGGGTAAGGGTTAGGGTTAGGGTTAGGGATAGGGTTAGGGGACGGGGACGGGGACGGTTTAGTGTAGAGGTTAGGGTACAACAACGGTTTAGGGTCAGCGTACGTGTTAGGGTACGGGTTTGTGTTAGCGTACGGGTTAAGATTAGGGGACGGGTGAGTGTAAGGCTGCGGGTAAGGGTTAGTGTTAAGGTTAGGGATAGGGTTAGGGTTAGGGGACGGGGACGGTTTAGGGTACAGGTTAGCGTACGACAACGGTTTAGGGTGAGCGTACGTGTTAGGGTACAGGTTAGTGTTAGCGTACGGGTTAGGATTAGGGGACGGGTGAGGGTAAGGCTTTGGGTAAGGGTTAGGGTTAGGGTTAGGGTTAGGGTTACGGGACGGGGACGGTTTAGGGTACAAGTTAGAGTACGACAACGGTTTAGGGTGAGCGTACGTGTTAGGGTACGGGTTATTGTTAGCGTACGGTTTAGGATTAGGGGACGGGTGAGGATAAGGCTTCGGGTAAGGGTTCGGGTTAGGGTTAGGGTTAGGGTTAGGGTTAGGGGACGGGGACGGTTTAGGGTACAGGTTAGGGTACGACAACGGTTTAGGGTGAGCGTACGTGTTAGGGTACGGGTTAGTGTTAGCGTACGGGTTAGGATTAGGGGACGGGTAAGGGTAAGGCTTCGGGTAAGGGTTAGGGTTAGGGTTAGGGTTAGGGTTAGGGGACGGGGACTGTTTAGGGTACAGGTTAGGGTACGACAACGGTTTAGCGTGAGCGTACGTGTTAGGGCACGGGTTAGTGTTAGCGTAAGGGTTAGGATTAGGGGACGGGTGAGGGTAAGGCTTCGTGTAAGGGTAAGGGTTAGGTTTAGTGTTAGGGTTAGGGGACGGGGACGGTTTAGGGTACAGGTTAGGGTACGACAACGGTTTAGGGTGAGCGTACGTGTTAGGGTACGGGTTAGTGTTAGCGTACGGGTTAGGATTAGGGGACGGGTGAGGGTAAGGCTTCGGGTAAGGGTTAGGGTTAGGGTTAGGGTTAGGGTTAGGGTTAGGGGAAGGGGACGGTTTAGGGTACAGGTTAGGGTACGACAACGGTTTATGGTGAGCGTACGTGATAGGGTACGGGTTAGTGTTAGCGTACGGGTTAGGATGAGGGGACGGGTGAGGGTAAGGCTTCCGGTAAGGGTTAGGGTTAGGGTTAGGGTTAGGGTTAGGGTTATGGGGCGGGGACGGTTTAGGGTACAGGTAAGTGTACGGCGACGGTTTAGGGTGAGCGTACGTGTTAGGGTACGGGTTATTGTTAGCGTACGGGTTAGGATTAGGGGACGGGTGAGGGTAAGGCTTCGGGTAAGGGTTAGGGTTAGGGTTAGGGTTAGGGTTAGGGGACGGGGACGGTTTAGGGTACAGGTTAGGGTACGACAACGGTTTAGGGTGAGCGTACGTGTTAGGGTACGGGTTAGTGTTAACGTACGGGTTAGGATTAGGGGACGGGTAAGGGTAAAGCTTCGGGTAAGGGTTTGGGTTAGGGTTAGGGTTAGGGTTAGGGGACGGGGACTGTTTAGGGTACAGGTTAGGGTACGACAACGGTTTAGGGTGAGCGTACATGTTAGGGTACGGGTTAGTGTTAGCGTATGGGTTAGGATTAGGGGACGGGAGAGTGTAAGGCTTCAGGTAAGGGTTAGGGTTAGGGTTAGGGTTAGGGGACGGGGACGGTTTAGGGTACAGGTTAGGGTACGACAACGGTTTAGTGTGAGCGTACGTGTTAGGGTACGGGTTAGTGTTAGCGTACGGGTTAGGATTGGGGACGGGTGAGGGTAAGGCTTCGGGTAAGGGTTAGGGTTAGGGTTAGGGTTAGGGTTAGGGTTAGGGATACGGGACGGGGACGGTTTAGGGTACAAGTTAGTGTACGACAACGGTTTAGGGTGAGCGTACGTGTTAGGGTATGGGTTATTGTTAGCGTACGGGTTAGGATTAGGGGACGGGTGAGGATAAGGCTTCGGGAAAGGGTTCGGGTTAGGGTTAGGGTTAGGGTTAGGGTTAGGGGACGGGGACGGTTTAGGGTACAGGTTAGGGTACGACAACGGTTTAGGGTGAGCGTACGTGTTAGGGTACGGGTTAGTGTTAGCGTACGGGTTAGGATTGGGGACGGGTGAGGGTAAGGCTTCCGGTAAGGGTTAGGGTTAGGGTTAGGGTTAGGGTTAGGGTTAGGGTTACGGGACGGGGACGGTTTAGGGTACAAGTTAGTGTACGGCAACGGTTTAGGGTGAGCGTACGTGTTAGGGTACGGGTTATTGTTAGCGTACGGGTTAGGATTAGGGGACGGGTGAGGATAAGGCTTCGGCTAAGAGTTCGGGTTAGGGTTAGGGTTAGGGTTAGGGTTAGGGGACGGGGCCGGTTTAGGGTACAGGTTAGGGTACGACAACGTTTTAGGGTGAGCGTACGTGTTAGGGTACGGGTTAGTGTTAGCGTACGGGTTAGGATTAGGGGACGGGTAAGGGTAAGGCTTCGGGTAAGGGTTAGGGTTAGGGTTAGGGTTAGGGTTAGGGGACGGGGACTGTTTAGGGTACAGGTTAGGGTACGACAACGGTTTAGGGTGAGCGTACGTGTTAGGGTACGGGTTTGTGTTAGCGTATGGGTTAGGATTAGGGGACGGGTGAGGGTAAGGCTTCGTGTAAGGGTTAGGGTTAGGTTTAGTGTTAGGCTTAGGGGACGGGGACGGTTTAGGGTACAGGTTAGGGTACGACAACGGTTTAGGGTGAGCGTACGTGTTAGGGTATGGGTTAGTGTTAGCGTACGGGTTAGGATTAGGGGACGGGTGAGGGTAAGGCTTCGGGTAAGGGTTAGGGTTTGGGTTAGGGTTAGGGTTAGGGTTAGGGGACGGGGACGGTTTAGGGTACAGGTTAGGGTACGACAACGTTTTAGGGTGAGCGTACGTGTTAGGGTACGGGTTAGTGTTAGCGTACGGGTTAGGATTAGGGGACGGGAGAGGGTAAGGCTTCAGGTAAGGGTTAGGGTTAGGGTTAGGGTTAGGGTTAGGGGACGGGGACGGTTTAGGGTACAGGTTAGGGTACGACAACTGTTTCGGGTGAGCGTACGTGTTAGGGTACGGGTTAGTGTTAGCGTACGGGTTAGGATTAGGGGACGGGTGAGGGTAAGGCTTCGGGTAAGGGTTAGGGTTAGGGTTAGGGTTAGGGGACGGGGACGGTTTAGGGTACAGTTTAGGGTACGACAACGGTTTAGGGTGAGCGTACGTGTTAGGGTACGGATTAGTGTTAGCGTACGGGTTAGGATGATGGGACGGGTGAGGGTAAGGCTTCGGGTAAGGGTTAGGGTTAGGGTTAGGGTTAGGGTTTGGGTTAGGGGACGGGGACGGTTTAGGGTACAAGTTAGGGTACGACAACGGTTTAGGGTGAGCGTACGTGTTAGGGTTCGGGTTAGTGTTAGCGTACGGGTTAGGATGAGGGGACGGGTGAGGATAAGGCTTCGGGTAAGGTTTAGGGTTAGGGTTAGGGTTAGGGTTAGGGTTAGGGGACGGGGACTTTTTAGGGTACAGGTTACGGTACGACAACGGTTTAGGGTGAACGTACGTGTTAGGGTACGGATTAGTGTTAGCGTACGGGTTAGGATTAGGGGACGGGTGAGGGTAAGGCTTCGGTTAAGGGTTAGGGTTAGGGTTAGGGTTACGGGACGGGGACGTTTTAGGGTACAGGTTAGGGTATGACAACGGTTTAGTGTGAGCGTACGTGTTAGGGTATGTGTTAGTGTTAGCGTACGGGTTAGGATTAGGGGACGGGTGAGGGTAAGGCTTCGGGTAAGGGTTAGGGTTAGGGTTAGGGATAGGGTTAGGGGACGGGGACGGGGACGGTTTAGTGTAGAGGTTAGGGTACAACAACGGTTTAGGGTCAGCGTACGTGTTAGGGTACGGGTTTGTGTTAGCGTACGGGTTAGGATTAGGGGACGGGTGAGTGTAAGGCTGCGGGTAAGGGTTAGTGTTAAGGTTAGGGATAGGGTTAGGGTTAGGGGACGGGGACGGTTTAGGGTACAGGTTAGCGTACGACAACGGTTTAGGGTGAGCGTACGTGTTAGGGTACGGGTTAGTGTTAGCGTACGGGTTAGGATTAGGGGACGGGTGAGGGTAAGGCTTTGGGTAAGGGTTAGGGTTAGGGTTAGGGTTAGGGTTAGGGTTACGGGACGGGGACGGTTTAGGGTACAAGTTAGAGTACGACAACGGTTTAGGGTGAGCGTACGTGTTAGGGTACGGGTTATTGTTAGCGTACGGTTTAGGATTAGGGGACGGGTGAGGATAAGGCTTCGGGTAAGGGTTCGGGTTAGGGTTAGGGTTAGGGTTAGGGTTAGGGGACGGGGACGGTTTAGGGTACAGGTTAGGGTACGACAACGGTTTATGGTGAGCGTACGTGATAGGGTACGGGTTAGTGTTAGCGTACGGGTTAGGATGAGGGGACGGGTGAGGGTAAGGCTTCCGGTAAGGGTTAGGGTTAGGGTTAGGGTTAGGGTTAGGGTTATGGGGCGGGGACGGTTTAGGGTACAGGTAAGTGTACGGCGACGGTTTAGGGTGAGCGTACGTGTTAGGGTACGGGTTATTGTTAGCGTACGGGTTAGGATTAGGGGACGGGTGAGGGTAAGGCTTCGGGTAAGTGTTAGGGTTAGGGTTAGGGTTAGGGTTAGGGGACGGGGACGGTTTAGGGTACAGGTTAGGGTACGACAACGGTTTAGGGTGAGCGTACGTGTTAGGGTACGGGTTAGTGTTAACGTACGGGTTAGGATTAGGGGACGGGTAAGGGTAAGGCTTCGGGTAAGGGTTTGGGTTAGGGTTAGGGTTAGGGTTAGGGGACGGGGACTGTTTAGGGTACAGGTTAGGGTACGACAACGGTTTAGGGTGAGCGTACATGTTAGGGTACGGGTTAGTGTTAGCGTATGGGTTAGGATTAGGGGACGGGAGAGTGTAAGGCTTCAGGTAAGGGTTAGGGTTAGGGTTAGGGTTAGGGGACGGGGACGGTTTAGGGTACAGGTTAGGGTACGACAACGGTTTAGTGTGAGCGTACGTGTTAGGGTACGGGTTAGTGTTAGCGTACGGTTTAGGATTGGGGACGGGTGAGGGTAAGGCTTCGGGTAAGAGTTAGGGTTAGGGTTAGGGTTAGGGTTAGGGTTAGGGATACGGGACGGGGACGGTTTAGGGTACAAGTTAGTGTACGACAACGGTTTAGGGTGAGCGTACGTGTTAGGGTATGGGTTATTGTTAGCGTACGGGTTAGGATTAGGGGACGGGTGAGGATAAGGCTTCGGGAAAGGGTTCGGGTTAGGGTTAGGGTTAGGGTTAGGGTTAGGGGACGGGGACGGTTTAGGGTACAGGTTAGGGTACGACAACGGTTTAGGGTGAGCGTACGTGTTAGGGTACGGGTTAGTGTTAGCGTACGGGTTAGGATTGGGGACGGGTGAGGGTAAGGCTTCCGGTAAGGGTTAGGGTTAGGGTTAGGGTTAGGGTTAGGGTTAGGGTTACGGGACGGGGACGGTTTAGGGTACAAGTTAGTGTACGGCAACGGTTTAGGGTGAGCGTACGTGTTAGGGTACGGGTTATTGTTAGCGTACGGGTTAGGATTAGGGGACGGGTGAGGATAAGGCTTCGGCTAAGAGTTCGGGTTAGGGTTAGGGTTAGGGTTAGGGTTAGGGGACGGGGCCGGTTTAGGGTACAGGTTAGGGTACGACAACGTTTTAGGGTGAGCGTACGTGTTAGGGTACGGGTTAGTGTTAGCGTACGGGTTAGGATTAGGGGACGGGTAAGGGTAAGGCTTCGGGTAAGGGTTAGGGTTAGGGTTAGGGTTAGGGGACGGGGACTGTTTAGGGTACAGGTTAGGGTACGACAACGGTTTAGGGTGAGCGTACGTGTTAGGGTACGGGTTTGTGTTAGCGTATGGGTTAGGATTAGGGGACGGGTGAGGGTAAGGCTTCGTGTAAGGGTTAGGGTTAGGTTTAGTGTTAGGCTTAGGGGACGGGGACGGTTTAGGGTACAGGTTAGGGTACGACAACGGTTTAGGGTGAGCGTACGTGTTAGGGTATGGGTTAGTGTTAGCGTACGGGTTAGGATTAGGGGACGGGTGAGGGTAAGGCTTCGGGTAAGGGTTAGGGTTTGGGTTAGGGTTAGGGTTAGGGTTAGGGGACGGGGACGGTTTAGGGTACAGGTTAGGGTACGACAACGTTTTAGGGTGAGCGTACGTGTTAGGGTACGGGTTAGTGTTAGCGTACGGGTTAGGATTAGGGGACGGGAGAGGGTAAGGCTTCAGGTAAGGGTTAGGGTTAGGGTTAGGGTTAGGGTTAGGGGACGGGGACGGTTTAGGGTACAGGTTAGGGTACGACAACGGTTTCGGGTGAGCGTACGTGTTAGGGTACGGGTTAGTGTTAGCGTACGGGTTAGGATTAGGGGACGGGTGAGGGTAAGGCTTCGGGTAAGGGTTAGGGTTAGGGTTAGGGTTAGGGGACGGGGACGGTTTAGGGTACAGGTTAGGGTACGACAACGGTTTAGGGTGAGCGTACGTGTTAGGGTACGGATTAGTGTTAGCGTACGGGTTAGGATGATGGGACGGGTGAGGGTAAGGCTTCGGGTAAGGGTTAGGGTTAGGGTTAGGGTTAGGGTTTGGGTTAGGGGACGGGGACGGTTTAGGGTACAAGTTAGGGTACGACAACGGTTTAGGGTGAGCGTACGTGTTAGGGTTCGGGTTAGTGTTAGCGTACGGGTTAGGATGAGGGGACGGGTGAGGATAAGGCTTCGGGTAAGGTTTAGGGTTAGGGTTAGGGTTAGGGTTAGGGTTAGGGGACGGGGACTTTTTAGGGTACAGGTTACGGTACGACAACGGTTTAGGGTGAACGTACGTGTTAGGGTACGGATTAGTGTTAGCGTACGGGTTAGGATTAGGGGACGGGTGAGGGTAAGGCTTCGG
This sequence comes from Delphinapterus leucas, assembly GCF_059928025.1. Taxonomy (NCBI): domain Eukaryota; kingdom Metazoa; phylum Chordata; class Mammalia; order Artiodactyla; family Monodontidae; genus Delphinapterus; species Delphinapterus leucas. The sequence goes on along the minus strand of NC_143139.1, from coordinate 146,668 downwards.
TTAAGGGTTAGGGTTAGGGTTAGGGTTACGGGACGGGGACGTTTTAGGGTACAGGTTAGGGTATGACAACGGTTTAGTGTGAGCGTACGTGTTAGGGTATGTGTTAGTGTTAGCGTACGGGTTAGGATTAGGGGACGGGTGAGGGTAAGGCTTCGGGTAAGGGTTCGGGTTAGGGTTAGGGTTAGGGTTAGGGGACGGGGACGGTTGAGGGTACAGGTTAGGGTACGACAAAGGTTTAGGTTGAGCCTACGTGTTAGGGTACGGGTTAGTGTTAGCGTATGGGTTAGGATTAGGGGACGGGTGAGGGTAAGGCTTCGGGTAAGGGTTAGGGTTAGGGTTAGGGTTAGGGTTAGGGTTAGGGGACGGGGACGGTTGAGGGTACAGGTTAGGGTACGACAACGGTTTAGGGTGAGCGTACGTGTTAGGGTACGGGTTAGTGTTAGCGTACGGGCTAGGATTAGGGGACGGGTGAGGGTAAGGCTTCGGGTAAGGGTTAGGGTTAGGGTTAGTGTTAGGGGACGGGGACGGTTTAGGGTACAGGTTTGGGTACGACAACGGTTAAGGGTGAGAGTACGTGTTAGGGTACGGATTAGTGTTATCGTACGGTTTAGGATGATGGGACGGGTGAGGGTAAGGCTTCGGGTAAGGGTTAGGGTTAGGGTTAGGGTTAGGGTTTGGGTTAGGGGACGGGGACGGTTTAGGGTACAGGTTAGGGTACGACAACGGTTTAGGGTGAGCGTACGTGTTAGGGTTCGGGTTAGTGTTAGCGTACGGGTTAGGATGAGGGGACGGGTGAGGATAAGGCTTCGGGTAAGGTTTAGGGTTAGGGTTAGGGTTAGGGTTAGGGTTAGGGGACGGGGACTTTTTAGGGTACAGGTTAGGGTACGACAACTGTTTAGGGTGAACGTACGTGTTAGGGTATGGATTAGTGTTAGCGTACGGGTTAGGATTAGGGGACGGGTGAGGGTAATGCTTCGGTTAAGGGTTAGGGTTAGGGTTAGGGTTAGGGTTAGCGTTAGGGGACTGGGACGTTTTAGGGTACAGGTTAGGGTATGACAACGGTTTAGTGTGAGCGTACGTCTTAGGGTATGTGTTAGTGTTAGCGTACGGGTTAGGATTAGGGGACGGGTGAGGGTAAGGCTTTGGGTAAGGGTTAGGGTTAGGGTTAGGGTTAGGGTTAGGGGACGGGGACGGGGACGGTTTAGGGTAGAGGTTCGGGTACAACAACGGTTTAGGGTCAGCGTACGTGTTAGGGTACGGGTTTGTGTTAGCGTACGGGTTAGGATTAGGGGACGGGTGAGGGTAAGGCTGCGGGTAAGGGTTAGTGTTAGGGTTAGGGTTAGGGTTAGGGTTAGGGGACGGGGACGGTTTAGGGTACAGGTTAGGGTACGACAACGGTTTAGGGTGAGCGTACGTGTTAGGGTACGGGTTAGTGTTAGCGTACGGGTTAGGATTAGGGGACGGGTGAGGGTAAGGCTTTGGGTAAGGGTTAGGGTTAGGGTTAGGGTTAGGGTTAGGGTTAGGGGACGGGGACGGTTTAGGGTACAGGTTAGTGTACGACAACGGTTTAGGGTGAGCGTACGTGTTAGGGTACGGGTTAGTGTTAGTGTACGGGTTAGGATTGTGGACGGGTGAGGGTAAGGCTTCGGGTAAGGGTTAGGGTTAGGGTTAGGGTTAGGTTTAGGGGACGGGGACGGTTTAGGGTACAGGTTAGGGTACGACAACGGTTTAGGGTGAGCGTACGTGTTAGGGTACGGGTTAGTGTTAGCGTACGGGTTAGGATGAGGGGACGGGTGAGGGTAAAGCTTCGGGTAGGGGTTAGGGTTAGGGTTAGGGTTAGGGTTAGGGTTAGGGGACGGGGACGGTTTAGGGTACAGGTTAGTGTACGACAACGGTTTAGGGTGAGCGTACGTGTTAGGGTACGGGTTAGTGTTAGCGTACGGGTTAGGATTAGGGGACGGGTGAGGGTAAGGCTTCGGGTAAGGGTTAGGGTTAGGGTTAGGGTTAGGGTTAGGGTTAGGGGAAGGGGACGGTTTAGGGTACAGGTTAGGGTACGACAACGGTTTATGGTGAGCGTACGTGATAGGGTACGGGTTAGTGTTAGCGTACGGGTTAGGATGAGGGGACGGGTGAGGGTAAGGCTTCCGGTAAGGGTTAGGGTTAGGGTTAGGGTTAGGGTTAGGGTTATGGGGCGGGGACGGTTTAGGGTACAGGTAAGTGTACGGCGACGGTTTAGGGTGAGCGTACGTGTTAGGGTACGGGTTATTGTTAGCGTACGGGTTAGGATTAGGGGACGGGTGAGGGTAAGGCTTCGGGTAAGGGTTAGGGTTAGGGTTAGGGTTAGGGTTAGGGGACGGGGACGGTTTAGGGTACAGGTTAGGGTACGACAACGGTTTAGGGTGAGCGTACGTGTTAGGGTACGGGTTAGTGTTAACGTACGGGTTAGGATTAGGGGACGGGTAAGGGTAAGGCTTCGGGTAAGGGTTTGGGTTAGGGTTAGGGTTAGGGTTAGGGGACGGGGACTGTTTAGGGTACAGGTTAGGGTACGACAACGGTTTAGGGTGAGCGTACATGTTAGGGTACGGGTTAGTGTTAGCGTATGGGTTAGGATTAGGGGACGGGAGAGTGTAAGGCTTCAGGTAAGGGTTAGGGTTAGGGTTAGGGTTAGGGGACGGGGACGGTTTAGGGTACAGGTTAGGGTACGACAACGGTTTAGTGTGAGCGTACGTGTTAGGGTACGGGTTAGTGTTAGCGTACGGTTTAGGATTGGGGACGGGTGAGGGTAAGGCTTCGGGTAAGGGTTAGGGTTAGGGTTAGGGTTAGGGTTAGGGATACGGGACGGGGACGGTTTAGGGTACAAGTTAGTGTACGACAACGGTTTAGGGTGAGCGTACGTGTTAGGGTATGGGTTATTGTTAGCGTACGGGTTAGGATTAGGGGACGGGTGAGGATAAGGCTTCGGGAAAGGGTTCGGGTTAGGGTTAGGGTTAGGGTTAGGGTTAGGGGACGGGGACGGTTTAGGGTACAGGTTAGGGTACGACAACGGTTTAGGGTGAGCTTACGTGTTAGGGTACGGGTTAGTGTTAGCGTACGGGTTAGGATTGGGGACGGGTGAGGGTAAGGCTTCCGGTAAGGGTTAGGGTTAGGGTTAGGGTTAGGGTTAGGGTTAGGGTTACGGGACGGGGACGGTTTAGGGTACAAGTTAGTGTACGGCAACGGTTTAGGGTGAGCGTACGTGTTAGGGTACGGGTTATTGTTAGCGTACGGGTTAGGATTAGGGGACGGGAGAGGGTAAGGCTTCAGGTAAGGGTTAGGGTTAGGGTTAGGGTTAGGGTTAGGGGACGGGGACGGTTTAGGGTACAGGTTAGGGTACGACAACGGTTTCGGGTGAGCGTACGTGTTAGGGTACGGGTTAGTGTTAGCGTACGGGTTAGGATTAGGGGACGGGTGAGGGTAAGGCTTCGGGTAAGGGTTAGGGTTAGGGTTAGGGTTAGGGGACGGGGACGGTTTAGGGTACAGGTTAGGGTACGACAACGGTTTAGGGTGAGCGTACGTGTTAGGGTACGGATTAGTGTTAGCGTACGGGTTAGGATGATGGGACGGGTGAGGGTAAGGCTTCGGGTAAGGGTTAGGGTTAGGGTTAGGGTTAGGGTTTGGGTTAGGGGACGGGGACGGTTTAGGGTACAAGTTAGGGTACGACAACGGTTTAGGGTGAGCGTACGTGTTAGGGTTCGGGTTAGTGTTAGCGTACGAGTTAGGATGAGGGGACGGGTGAGGATAAGGCTTCGGGTAAGGTTTAGGGTTAGGGTTAGGGTTAGGGTTAGGGTTAGGGGACGGGGACTTTTTAGGGTACAGGTTACGGTACGACAACGGTTTAGGGTGAACGTACGTGTTAGGGTACGGATTAGTGTTAGCGTACGGGTTAGGATTAGGGGACGGGTGAGGGTAAGGCTTCGGTTAAGGGTTAGGGTTAGGGTTAGGGTTACGGGACGGGGACGTTTTAGGGTACAGGTTAGGGTATGACAACGGTTTAGTGTGAGCGTACGTGTTAGGGTATGTGTTAGTGTTAGCGTACGGGTTAGGATTAGGGGACGGGTGAGGGTAAGGCTTCGGGTAAGGGTTAGGGTTAGGGTTAGGGATAGGGTTAGGGGACGGGGACGGGGACGGTTTAGTGTAGAGGTTAGGGTACAACAACGGTTTAGGGTCAGCGTACGTGTTAGGGTACGGGTTTGTGTTAGCGTACGGGTTAGGATTAGGGGACGGGTGAGTGTAAGGCTGCGGGTAAGGGTTAGTGTTAAGGTTAGGGATAGGGTTAGGGTTAGGGGACGGGGACGGTTTAGGGTACAGGTTAGCGTACGACAACGGTTTAGGGTGAGCGTACGTGTTAGGGTACGGGTTAGTGTTAGCGTACGGGTTAGGATTAGGGGACGGGTGAGGGTAAGGCTTTGGGTAAGGGTTAGGGTTAGGGTTAGGGTTAGGGTTAGGGTTACGGGACGGGGACGGTTTAGGGTACAAGTTAGAGTACGACAACGGTTTAGGGTGAGCGTACGTGTTAGGGTACGGGTTATTGTTAGCGTACGGTTTAGGATTAGGGGACGGGTGAGGATAAGGCTTCAGGTAAGGGTTCGGGTTAGGGTTAGGGTTAGGGTTAGGGTTAGGGGACGGGGACGGTTTAGGGTACAGGTTAGGGTACGACAACGGTTTAGGGTGAGCGTACGTGTTAGGGTACGGGTTAGTGTTAGCGTACGGGTTAGGATTAGGGGACGGGTAAGGGTAAGGCTTCGGGTAAGGGTTAGGGTTAGGGTTAGGGTTAGGGTTAGGGGACGGGGACTGTTTAGGGTACAGGTTAGGGTACGACAACGGTTTAGCGTGAGCGTACGTGTTAGGGCACGGGTTAGTGTTAGCGTAAGGGTTAGGATTAGGGGACGGGTGAGGGTAAGGCTTCGTGTAAGGGTAAGGGTTAGGTTTAGTGTTAGGGTTAGGGGACGGGGACGGTTTAGGGTACAGGTTAGGGTACGACAACGGTTTAGGGTGAGCGTACGTGTTAGGGTACGGGTTAGTGTTAGCGTACGGGTTAGGATTAGGGGACGGGTGAGGGTAAGGCTTCGGGTAAGGGTTAGGGTTAGGGTTAGGGTTAGGGTTAGGGTTAGGGGAAGGGGACGGTTTAGGGTACAGGTTAGGGTACGACAACGGTTTATGGTGAGCGTACGTGATAGGGTACGGGTTAGTGTTAGCGTACGGGTTAGGATGAGGGGACGGGTGAGGGTAAGGCTTCCGGTAAGGGTTAGGGTTAGGGTTAGGGTTAGGGTTAGGGTTATGGGGCGGGGACGGTTTAGGGTACAGGTAAGTGTACGGCGACGGTTTAGGGTGAGCGTACGTGTTAGGGTACGGGTTATTGTTAGCGTACGGGTTAGGATTAGGGGACGGGTGAGGGTAAGGCTTCGGGTAAGGGTTAGGGTTAGGGTTAGGGTTAGGGTTAGGGGACGGGGACGGTTTAGGGTACAGGTTAGGGTACGACAACGGTTTAGGGTGAGCGTACGTGTTAGGGTACGGGTTAGTGTTAACGTACGGGTTAGGATTAGGGGACGGGTAAGGGTAAGGCTTCGGGTAAGGGTTTGGGTTAGGGTTAGGGTTAGGGTTAGGGGACGGGGACTGTTTAGGGTACAGGTTAGGGTACGACAACGGTTTAGGGTGAGCGTACATGTTAGGGTACGGGTTAGTGTTAGCGTATGGGTTAGGATTAGGGGACGGGAGAGTGTAAGGCTTCAGGTAAGGGTTAGGGTTAGGGTTAGGGTTAGGGGACGGGGACGGTTTAGGGTACAGGTTAGGGTACGACAACGGTTTAGTGTGAGCGTACGTGTTAGGGTACGGGTTAGTGTTAGCGTACGGGTTAGGATTGGGGACGGGTGAGGGTAAGGCTTCGGGTAAGGGTTAGGGTTAGGGTTAGGGTTAGGGTTAGGGTTAGGGATACGGGACGGGGACGGTTTAGGGTACAAGTTAGTGTACGACAACGGTTTAGGGTGAGCGTACGTGTTAGGGTATGGGTTATTGTTAGCGTACGGGTTAGGATTAGGGGACGGGTGAGGATAAGGCTTCGGGAAAGGGTTCGGGTTAGGGTTAGGGTTAGGGTTAGGGTTAGGGGACGGGGACGGTTTAGGGTACAGGTTAGGGTACGACAACGGTTTAGGGTGAGCGTACGTGTTAGGGTACGGGTTAGTGTTAGCGTACGGGTTAGGATTGGGGACGGGTGAGGGTAAGGCTTCCGGTAAGGGTTAGGGTTAGGGTTAGGGTTAGGGTTAGGGTTAGGGTTACGGGACGGGGACGGTTTAGGGTACAAGTTAGTGTACGGCAACGGTTTAGGGTGAGCGTACGTGTTAGGGTACGGGTTATTGTTAGCGTACGGGTTAGGATTAGGGGACGGGTGAGGATAAGGCTTCGGCTAAGAGTTCGGGTTAGGGTTAGGGTTAGGGTTAGGGTTAGGGGACGGGGCCGGTTTAGGGTACAGGTTAGGGTACGACAACGTTTTAGGGTGAGCGTACGTGTTAGGGTACGGGTTAGTGTTAGCGTACGGGTTAGGATTAGGGGACGGGTAAGGGTAAGGCTTCGGGTACGGGTTAGGGTTAGGGTTAGGGTTAGGGTTAGGGGACGGGGACTGTTTAGGGTACAGGTTAGGGTACGACAACGGTTTAGGGTGAGCGTACGTGTTAGGGTACGGGTTTGTGTTAGCGTATGGGTTAGGATTAGGGGACGGGTGAGGGTAAGGCTTCGTGTAAGGGTTAGGGTTAGGTTTAGTGTTAGGCTTAGGGGACGGGGACGGTTTAGGGTACAGGTTAGGGTACGACAACGGTTTAGGGTGAGCGTACGTGTTAGGGTATGGGTTAGTGTTAGCGTACGGGTTAGGATTAGGGGACGGGTGAGGGTAAGGCTTCGGGTAAGGGTTAGGGTTTGGGTTAGGGTTAGGGTTAGGGTTAGGGGACGGGGACGGTTTAGGGTACAGGTTAGGGTACGACAACGTTTTAGGGTGAGTGTACGTGTTAGGGTACGGGTTAGTGTTAGCGTACGGGTTAGGATTAGGGGACGGGAGAGGGTAAGGCTTCAGGTAAGGGTTAGGGTTAGGGTTAGGGTTAGGGTTAGGGGACGGGGACGGTTTAGGGTACAGGTTAGGGTACGACAACGGTTTCGGGTGAGCTTACGTGTTAGGGTACGGGTTAGTGTTAGCGTACGGGTTAGGATTAGGGGACGGGTGAGGGTAAGGCTTCGGGTAAGGGTTAGGGTTAGGGTTAGGGTTAGGGGACGGGGACGGTTTAGGGTACAGTTTAGGGTACGACAACGGTTTAGGGTGAGCGTACGTGTTAGGGTACGGATTAGTGTTAGCGTACGGGTTAGGATGATGGGACGGGTGAGGGTAAGGCTTCGGGTAAGGGTTAGGGTTAGGGTTAGGGTTAGGGTTTGGGTTAGGGGACGGGGACGGTTTAGGGTACAAGTTAGGGTACGACAACGGTTTAGGGTGAGCGTACGTGTTAGGGTTCGGGTTAGTGTTAGCGTACGGGTTAGGATGAGGGGACGGGTGAGGATAAGGCTTCGGGTAAGGTTTAGGGTTAGGGTTAGGGTTAGGGTTAGGGTTAGGGGACGGGGACTTTTTAGGGTACAGGTTACGGTACGACAACGGTTTAGGGTGAACGTACGTGTTAGGGTACGGATTAGTGTTAGCGTACGGGTTAGGATTAGGGGACGGGTGAGGGTAAGGCTTCGGTTAAGGGTTAGGGTTAGGGTTAGGGTTACGGGACGGGGACGTTTTAGGGTACAGGTTAGGGTATGACAACGGTTTAGTGTGAGCGTACGTGTTAGGGTATGTGTTAGTGTTAGCGTACGGGTTAGGATTAGGGGACGGGTGAGGGTAAGGCTTCGGGTAAGGGTTAGGGTTAGGGTTAGGGATAGGGTTAGGGGACGGGGACGGGGACGGTTTAGTGTAGAGGTTAGGGTACAACAACGGTTTAGGGTCAGCGTACGTGTTAGGGTACGGGTTTGTGTTAGCGTACGGGTTAGGATTAGGGGACGGGTGAGTGTAAGGCTGCGGGTAAGGGTTAGTGTTAAGGTTAGGGATAGGGTTAGGGTTAGGGGACGGGGACGGTTTAGGGTACAGGTTAGCGTACGACAACGGTTTAGGGTGAGCGTACGTGTTAGGGTACGGGTTAGTGTTAGCGTACGGGTTAGGATTAGGGGACGGGTGAGGGTAAGGCTTTGGGTAAGGGTTAGGGTTAGGGTTAGGGTTAGGGTTAGGGTTACGGGACGGGGACGGTTTAGGGTACAAGTTAGAGTACGACAACGGTTTAGGGTGAGCGTACGTGTTAGGGTACGGGTTATTGTTAGCGTACGGTTTAGGATTAGGGGACGGGTGAGGATAAGGCTTCGGGTAAGGGTTCGGGTTAGGGTTAGGGTTAGGGTTAGGGTTAGGGGACGGGGACGGTTTAGGGTACAGGTTAGGGTACGACAACGGTTTATGGTGAGCGTACGTGATAGGGTACGGGTTAGTGTTAGCGTACGGGTTAGGATGAGGGGACGGGTGAGGGTAAGGCTTCCGGTAAGGGTTAGGGTTAGGGTTAGGGTTAGGGTTAGGGTTATGGGGCGGGGACGGTTTAGGGTACAGGTAAGTGTACGGCGACGGTTTAGGGTGAGCGTACGTGTTAGGGTACGGGTTATTGTTAGCGTACGGGTTAGGATTAGGGGACGGGTGAGGGTAAGGCTTCGGGTAAGGGTTAGGGTTAGGGTTAGGGTTAGGGTTAGGGGACGGGGACGGTTTAGGGTACAGGTTAGGGTACGACAACGGTTTAGGGTGAGCGTACGTGTTAGGGTACGGGTTAGTGTTAACGTACGGGTTAGGATTAGGGGACGGGTAAGGGTAAGGCTTCGGGTAAGGGTTTGGGTTAGGGTTAGGGTTAGGGTTAGGGGACGGGGACTGTTTAGGGTACAGGTTAGGGTACGACAACGGTTTAGGGTGAGCGTACATGTTAGGGTACGGGTTAGTGTTAGCGTATGGGTTAGGATTAGGGGACGGGAGAGTGTAAGGCTTCAGGTAAGGGTTAGGGTTAGGGTTAGGGTTAGGGGACGGGGACGGTTTAGGGTACAGGTTAGGGTACGACAACGGTTTAGTGTGAGCGTACGTGTTAGGGTACGGGTTAGTGTTAGCGTACGGTTTAGGATTGGGGACGGGTGAGGGTAAGGCTTCGGGTAAGGGTTAGGGTTAGGGTTAGGGTTAGGGTTAGGGTTAGGGATACGGGACGGGGACGGTTTAGGGTACAAGTTAGTGTACGACAACGGTTTAGGGTGAGCGTACGTGTTAGGGTATGGGTTATTGTTAGCGTACGGGTTAGGATTAGGGGACGGGTGAGGATAAGGCTTCGGGAAAGGGTTCGGGTTAGGGTTAGGGTTAGGGTTAGGGTTAGGGGACGGGGACGGTTTAGGGTACAGGTTAGGGTACGACAACGGTTTAGGGTGAGCGTACGTGTTAGGGTACGGGTTAGTGTTAGCGTACGGGTTAGGATTGGGGACGGGTGAGGGTAAGGCTTCCGGTAAGGGTTAGGGTTAGGGTTAGGGTTAGGGTTAGGGTTAGGGTTACGGGACGGGGACGGTTTAGGGTACAAGTTAGTGTACGGCAACGGTTTAGGGTGAGCGTACGTGTTAGGGTACGGGTTATTGTTAGCGTACGGGTTAGGATTAGGGGACGGGTGAGGATAAGGCTTCGGCTAAGAGTTCGGGTTAGTGTTAGGGTTAGGGTTAGGGTTAGGGGACGGGGCCGGTTTAGGGTACAGGTTAGGGTACGACAACGTTTTAGGGTGAGCGTACGTGTTAGGGTACGGGTTAGTGTTAGCGTACGGGTTAGGATTAGGGGACGGGTAAGGGTAAGGCTTCGGGTAAGGGTTAGGGTTAGGGTTAGGGTTAGGGTTAGGGGACGGGGACTGTTTAGGGTACAGGTTAGGGTACGACAACGTTTTAGGGTGAGCGTACGTGTTAGGGTACGGGTTTGTGTTAGCGTATGGGTTAGGATTAGGGGACGGGTGAGGGTAAGGCTTCGTGTAAGGGTTAGGGTTAGGTTTAGTGTTAGGCTTAGGGGACGGGGACGGTTTAGGGTACAGGTTAGGGTACGACAACGGTTTAGGGTGAGCGTACGTGTTAGGGTATGGGTTAGTGTTAGCGTACGGGTTAGGATTAGGGGACGGGTGAGGGTAAGGCTTCGGGTAAGGGTTAGGGTTTGGGTTAGGGTTAGGGTTAGGGTTAGGGGACGGGGACGGTTTAGGGTACAGGTTAGGGTACGACAACGTTTTAGGGTGAGCGTACGTGTTAGGGTACGGGTTAGTGTTAGCGTACGGGTTAGGATTAGGGGACGGGAGAGGGTAAGGCTTCAGGTAAGGGTTAGGGTTAGGGTTAGGGTTAGGGTTAGGGGACGGGGACGGTTTAGGGTACAGGTTAGGGTACGACAACTGTTTCGGGTGAGCGTACGTGTTAGGGTACGGGTTAGTGTTAGCGTACGGGTTAGGATTAGGGGACGGGTGAGGGTAAGGCTTCGGGTAAGGGTTAGGGTTAGGGTTAGGGTTAGGGGACGGGGACGGTTTAGGGTACAGTTTAGGGTACGACAACGGTTTAGGGTGAGCGTACGTGTTAGGGTACGGATTAGTGTTAGCGTACGGGTTAGGATGATGGGACGGGTGAGGGTAAGGCTTCGGGTAAGGGTTAGGGTTAGGGTTAGGGTTAGGGTTTGGGTTAGGGGACGGGGACGGTTTAGGGTACAAGTTAGGGTACGACAACGGTTTAGGGTGAGCGTACGTGTTAGGGTTCGGGTTAGTGTTAGCGTACGGGTTAGGATGAGGGGACGGGTGAGGATAAGGCTTCGGGTAAGGTTTAGGGTTAGGGTTAGGGTTAGGGTTAGGGTTAGGGGACGGGGACTTTTTAGGGTACAGGTTACGGTACGACAACGGTTTAGGGTGAACGTACGTGTTAGGGTACGGATTAGTGTTAGCGTACGGGTTAGGATTAGGGGACGGGTGAGGGTAAGGCTTCGGTTAAGGGTTAGGGTTAGGGTTAGGGTTACGGGACGGGGACGTTTTAGGGTACAGGTTAGGGTATGACAACGGTTTAGTGTGAGCGTACGTGTTAGGGTATGTGTTAGTGTTAGCGTACGGGTTAGGATTAGGGGACGGGTGAGGGTAAGGCTTCGGGTAAGGGTTAGGGTTAGGGTTAGGGATAGGGTTAGGGGACGGGGACGGGGACGGTTTAGTGTAGAGGTTAGGGTACAACAACGGTTTAGGGTCAGCGTACGTGTTAGGGTACGGGTTTGTGTTAGCGTACGGGTTAGGATTAGGGGACGGGTGAGTGTAAGGCTGCGGGTAAGGGTTAGTGTTAAGGTTAGGGGTAGGGTTAGGGTTAGGGGACGGGGACGGTTTAGGGTACAGGTTAGCGTACGACAACGGTTTAGGGTGAGCGTACGTGTTAGGGTACGGGTTAGTGTTAGCGTACGGGTTAGGATTAGGGGACGGGTGAGGGTAAGGCTTTGGGTAAGGGTTAGGGTTAGGGTTAGGGTTAGGGTTAGGGTTACGGGACGGGGACGGTTTAGGGTACAAGTTAGAGTACGACAACGGTTTAGGGTGAGCGTACGTGTTAGGGTACGGGTTATTGTTAGCGTACGGTTTAGGATTAGGGGACGGGTGAGGATAAGGCTTCGGGTAAGGGTTCGGGTTAGGGTTAGGGTTAGGGTTAGGGTTAGGGGACGGGGACGGTTTAGGGTACAGGTTAGGGTACGACAACGGTTTATGGTGAGCGTACGTGATAGGGTACGGGTTAGTGTTAGCGTACGGGTTAGGATGAGGGGACGGGTGAGGGTAAGGCTTCCGGTAAGGGTTAGGGTTAGGGTTAGGGTTAGGGTTAGGGTTATGGGGCGGGGACGGTTTAGGGTACAGGTAAGTGTACGGCGACGGTTTAGGGTGAGCGTACGTGTTAGGGTACGGGTTATTGTTAGCGTACGGGTTAGGATTAGGGGACGGGTGAGGGTAAGGCTTCGGGTAAGGGTTAGGGTTAGGGTTAGGGTTAGGGTTAGGGGACGGGGACGGTTTAGGGTACAGGTTAGGGTACGACAACGGTTTAGGGTGAGCGTACGTGTTAGGGTACGGGTTAGTGTTAACGTACGGGTTAGGATTAGGGGACGGGTAAGGGTAAGGCTTCGGGTAAGGGTTTGGGTTAGGGTTAGGGTTAGGGTTAGGGGACGGGGACTGTTTAGGGTACAGGTTAGGGTACGACAACGGTTTAGGGTGAGCGTACATGTTAGGGTACGGGTTAGTGTTAGCGTATGGGTTAGGATTAGGGGACGGGAGAGTGTAAGGCTTCAGGTAAGGGTTAGGGTTAGGGTTAGGGTTAGGGGACGGGGACGGTTTAGGGTACAGGTTAGGGTACGACAACGGTTTAGTGTGAGCGTACGTGTTAGGGTACGGGTTAGTGTTAGCGTACGGTTTAGGATTGGGGACGGGTGAGGGTAAGGCTTCGGGTAAGAGTTAGGGTTAGGGTTAGGGTTAGGGTTAGGGTTAGGGATACGGGACGGGGACGGTTTAGGGTACAAGTTAGTGTACGACAACGGTTTAGGGTGAGCGTACGTGTTAGGGTATGGGTTATTGTTAGCGTACGGGTTAGGATTAGGGGACGGGTGAGGATAAGGCTTCGGGAAAGGGTTCGGGTTAGGGTTAGGGTTAGGGTTAGGGTTAGGGGACGGGGACGGTTTAGGGTACAGGTTAGGGTACGACAACGGTTTAGGGTGAGCGTACGTGTTAGGGTACGGGTTAGTGTTAGCGTACGGGTTAGGATTGGGGACGGGTGAGGGTAAGGCTTCCGGTAAGGGTTAGGGTTAGGGTTAGGGTTAGGGTTAGGGTTAGGGTTACGGGACGGGGACGGTTTAGGGTACAAGTTAGTGTACGGCAACGGTTTAGGGTGAGCGTACGTGTTAGGGTACGGGTTATTGTTAGCGTACGGGTTAGGATTAGGGGACGGGTGAGGATAAGGCTTCGGCTAAGAGTTCGGGTTAGGGTTAGGGTTAGGGTTAGGGTTAGGGGACGGGGCCGGTTTAGGGTACAGGTTAGGGTACGACAACGTTTTAGGGTGAGCGTACGTGTTAGGGTACGGGTTAGTGTTAGCGTACGGGTTAGGATTAGGGGACGGGTAAGGGTAAGGCTTCGGGTAAGGGTTAGGGTTAGGGTTAGGGTTAGGGGACGGGGACTGTTTAGGGTACAGGTTAGGGTACGACAAAGGTTTAGGGTGAGCGTACGTGTTAGGGTACGGGTTTGTGTTAGCGTATGGGTTAGGATTAGGGGACGGGTGAGGGTAAGGCTTCGTGTAAGGGTTAGGGTTAGGTTTAGTGTTAGGCTTAGGGGACGGGGACGGTTTAGGGTACAGGTTAGGGTACGACAACGGTTTAGGGTGAGCGTACGTGTTAGGGTATGGGTTAGTGTTAGCGTACGGGTTAGGATTAGGGGACGGGTGAGGGTAAGGCTTCGGGTAAGGGTTAGGGTTTGGGTTAGGGTTAGGGTTAGGGTTAGGGGACGGGGACGGTTTAGGGTACAGGTTAGGGTACGACAACGTTTTAGGGTGAGCGTACGTGTTAGGGTACGGGTTAGTGTTAGCGTACGGGTTAGGATTAGGGGACGGGAGAGGGTAAGGCTTCAGGTAAGGGTTAGGGTTAGGGTTAGGGTTAGGGTTAGGGGACGGGGACGGTTTAGGGTACAGGTTAGGGTACGACAACGGTTTCGGGTGAGCGTACGTGTTAGGGTACGGGTTAGTGTTAGCGTACGGGTTAGGATTAGGGGACGGGTGAGGGTAAGGCTTCGGGTAAGGGTTAGGGTTAGGGTTAGGGTTAGGGGACGGGGACGGTTTAGGGTACAGGTTAGGGTACGACAACGGTTTAGGGTGAGCGTACGTGTTAGGGTACGGATTAGTGTTAGCGTACGGGTTAGGATGATGGGACGGGTGAGGGTAAGGCTTCGGGTAAGGGTTAGGGTTAGGGTTAGGGTTAGGGTTTGGGTTAGGGGACGGGGACGGTTTAGGGTACAAGTTAGGGTACGACAACGGTTTAGGGTGAGCGTACGTGTTAGGGTTCGGGTTAGTGTTAGCGTACGGGTTAGGATGAGGGGACGGGTGAGGATAAGGCTTCGGGTAAGGTTTAGGGTTAGGGTTAGGGTTAGGGTTAGGGTTAGGGGACGGGGACTTTTTAGGGTACAGTTTACGGTACGACAACGGTTTAGGGTGAACGTACGTGTTAGGGTACGGATTAGTGTTAGCGTACGGGTTAGGATTAGGGGACGGGTGAGGGTAAGGCTTCGGTTAAGGGTTAGGGTTAGGGTTAGGGTTACGGGACGGGGACGTTTTAGGGTACAGGTTAGGGTATGACAACGGTTTAGTGTGAGCGTACGTGTTAGGGTATGTGTTAGTGTTAGCGTACGGGTTAGGATTAGGGGACGGGTGAGGGTAAGGCTTCGGGTAAGGGTTAGGGTTAGGGTTAGGGATAGGGTTAGGGGACGGGGACGGGGACGGTTTAGTGTAGAGGTTAGGGTACAACAACGGTTTAGGGTCAGCGTACGTGTTAGGGTACGGGTTTGTGTTAGCGTACGGGTTAAGATTAGGGGACGGGTGAGTGTAAGGCTGCGGGTAAGGGTTAGTGTTAAGGTTAGGGATAGGGTTAGGGTTAGGGGACGGGGACGGTTTAGGGTACAGGTTAGCGTACGACAACGGTTTAGGGTGAGCGTACGTGTTAGGGTACGGGTTAGTGTTAGCGTACGGGTTAGGATTAGGGGACGGGTGAGGGTAAGGCTTTGGGTAAGGGTTAGGGTTAGGGTTAGGGTTAGGGTTAGGGTTACGGGACGGGGACGGTTTAGGGTACAAGTTAGAGTACGACAACGGTTTAGGGTGAGCGTACGTGTTAGGGTACGGGTTATTGTTAGCGTACGGTTTAGGATTAGGGGACGGGTGAGGATAAGGCTTCGGGTAAGGGTTCGGGTTAGGGTTAGGGTTAGGGTTAGGGTTAGGGGACGGGGACGGTTTAGGGTACAGGTTAGGGTACGACAACGGTTTAGGGTGAGCGTACGTGTTAGGGTACGGGTTAGTGTTAGCGTACGGGTTAGGATTAGGGGACGGGTAAGGGTAAGGCTTCGGGTAAGGGTTAGGGTTAGGGTTAGGGGACGGGGACTGTTTAGGGTACAGGTTAGGGTACGACAACGGTTTAGCGTGAGCGTACGTGTTAGGGCACGGGTTAGTGTTAGCGTAAGGGTTAGGATTAGGGGACGGGTGAGGGTAAGGCTTCGTGTAAGGGTAAGGGTTAGGTTTAGTGTTAGGGTTAGGGGACGGGGACGGTTTAGGGTACAGGTTAGGGTACGACAACGGTTTAGGGTGAGCGTACGTGTTAGGGTACGGGTTAGTGTTAGCGTACGGGTTAGGATTAGGGGACGGGTGAGGGTAAGGCTTCGGGTAAGGGTTAGGGTTAGGGTTAGGGTTAGGGTTAGGGTTAGGGGAAGGGGACGGTTTAGGGTACAGGTTAGGGTACGGCAACGGTTTATGGTGAGCGTACGTGATAGGGTACGGGTTAGTGTTAGCGTACGGGTTAGGATGAGGGGACGGGTGAGGGTAAGGCTTCCGGTAAGGGTTAGGGTTAGGGTTAGGGTTAGGGTTAGGGTTATGGGGCGGGGACGGTTTAGGGTACAGGTAAGTGTACGGCGACAGTTTAGGGTGAGCGTACGTGTTAGGGTACGGGTTATTGTTAGCGTACGGGTTAGGATTAGGGGACGGGTGAGGGTAAGGCTTCGGGTAAGGGTTAGGGTTAGGGTTAGGGTTAGGGTTAGGGGACGGGGACGGTTTAGGGTACAGGTTAGGGTACGACAACGGTTTAGGGTGAGCGTACGTGTTAGGGTACGGGTTAGTGTTAACGTACGGGTTAGGATTAGGGGACGGGTAAGGGTAAGGCTTCGGGTAAGGGTTTGGGTTAGGGTTAGGGTTAGGGTTAGGGGACGGGGACTGTTTAGGGTACAGGTTAGGGTACGACAACGGTTTAGGGTGAGCGTACATGTTAGGGTACGGGTTAGTGTTAGCGTATGGGTTAGGATTAGGGGACGGGAGAGTGTAAGGCTTCAGGTAAGGGTTAGGGTTAGGGTTAGGGTTAGGGGACGGGGACGGTTTAGGGTACAGGTTAGGGTACGACAACGGTTTAGTGTGAGCGTACGTGTTAGGGTACGGGTTAGTGTTAGCGTACGGGTTAGGATTGGGGACGGGTGAGGGTAAGGCTTCGGGTAAGGGTTAGGGTTAGGGTTAGGGTTAGGGTTAGGGTTAGGGATACGGGACGGGGACGGTTTAGGGTACAAGTTAGTGTACGACAACGGTTTAGGGTGAGCGTACGTGTTAGGGTATGGGTTATTGTTAGCGTACGGGTTAGGATTAGGGGACGGGTGAGGATAAGGCTTCGGGAAAGGGTTCGGGTTAGGGTTAGGGTTAGGGTTAGGGTTAGGGGACGGGGACGGTTTAGGGTACAGGTTAGGGTACGACAACGGTTTAGGGTGAGCGTACGTGTTAGGGTACGGGTTAGTGTTAGCGTACGGGTTAGGATTGGGGACGGGTGAGGGTAAGGCTTCCGGTAAGGGTTAGGGTTAGGGTTAGGGTTAGGGTTAGGGTTAGGGTTACGGGACGGGGACGGTTTAGGGTACAAGTTAGTGTACGGCAACGGTTTAGGGTGAGCGTACGTGTTAGGGTACGGGTTATTGTTAGCGTACGGGTTAGGATTAGGGGACGGGTGAGGATAAGGCTTCGGCTAAGAGTTCGGGTTAGGGTTAGGGTTAGGGTTAGGGTTAGGGGACGGGGCCGGTTTAGGGTACAGGTTAGTGTACGACAAGGTTTTAGGGTGAGCGTACGTGTTAGGGTACGGGTTAGTGTTAGCGTACGGGTTAGGATTAGGGGACGGGTAAGGGTAAGGCTTCGGGTAAGGGTTAGGGTTAGGGTTAGGGTTAGGGTTAGGGGACGGGGACTGTTTAGGGTACAGGTTAGGGTACGACAACGGTTTAGGGTGAGCGTACGTGTTAGGGTACGGGTTTGTGTTAGCGTATGGGTTAGGATTAGGGGACGGGTGAGGGTAAGGCTTCGTGTAAGGGTTAGGGTTAGGTTTAGTGTTAGGCTTAGGGGACGGGGACGGTTTAGGGTACAGGTTAGGGTACGACAACGGTTTAGGGTGAGCGTACGTGTTAGGGTATGGGTTAGTGTTAGCGTACGGGTTAGGATTAGGGGACGGGTGAGGGTAAGGCTTCGGGTAAGGGTTAGGGTTTGGGTTAGGGTTAGGGTTAGGGTTAGGGGACGGGGACGGTTTAGGGTACAGGTTAGGGTACGACAACGGTTTCGGGTGAGCGTACGTGTTAGGGTACGGGTTAGTGTTAGCGTACGGGTTAGGATTAGGGGACGGGTGAGGGTAAGGCTTCGGGTAAGGGTTAGGGTTAGGTTTAGGGTTAGGGGACGGGGACGGTTTAGGGTACAGGTTAGGGTACGACAACGGTTTAGGGTGAGCGTACGTGTTAGGGTACGGATTAGTGTTAGCGTACGGGTTAGGATGATGGGACGGGTGAGGGTAAGGCTTCGGGTAAGGGTTAGGGTTAGGGTTAGGGTTAGGGTTTGGGTTAGGGGACGGGGACGGTTTAGGGTACAAGTTAGGGTACGACAACGGTTTAGGGTGAGCGTACGTGTTAGGGTTCGGGTTAGTGTTAGCGTACGGGTTAGGATGAGGGGACGGGTGAGGATAAGGCTTCGGGTAAGGTTTAGGGTTAGGGTTAGGGTTAGGGTTAGGGTTAGGGGACGGGGACTTTTTAGGGTACAGGTTACGGTACGACAACGGTTTAGGGTGAACGTACGTGTTAGGGTACGGATTAGTGTTAGCGTACGGGTTAGGATTAGGGGACGGGTGAGGGTAAGGCTTCGGTTAAGGGTTAGGGTTAGGGTTAGGGTTACGGGACGGGGACGTTTTAGGGTACAGGTTAGGGTATGACAACGGTTTAGTGTGAGCGTACGTGTTAGGGTATGTGTTAGTGTTAGCGTACGGGTTAGGATTAGGGGACGGGTGAGGGTAAGGCTTCGGGTAAGGGTTAGGGTTAGGGTTAGGGATAGGGTTAGGGGACGGGGACGGGGACGGTTTAGTGTAGAGGTTAGGGTACAACAACGGTTTAGGGTCAGCGTACGTGTTAGGGTACGGGTTTGTGTTAGCGTACGGGTTAGGATTAGGGGACGGGTGAGTGTAAGGCTGCGGGTAAGGGTTAGTGTTAAGGTTAGGGATAGGGTTAGGGTTAGGGGACGGGGACGGTTTAGGGTACAGGTTAGCGTACGACAACGGTTTAGGGTGAGCGTACGTGTTAGGGTACGGGTTAGTGTTAGCGTACGGGTTAGGATTAGGGGACGGGTGAGGGTAAGGCTTTGGGTAAGGGTTAGGGTTAGGGTTAGGGTTAGGGTTAGGGTTACGGGACGGGGACGGTTTAGGGTACAAGTTAGAGTACGACAACGGTTTAGGGTGAGCGTACGTGTTAGGATACGGGTTATTGTTAGCGTACGGTTTAGGATTAGGGGACGGGTGAGGATAAGGCTTCGGGTAAGGGTTCGGGTTAGGGTTAGGGTTAGGGTTAGGGTTAGGGGACGGGGACGGTTTAGGGTACAGGTTAGGGTACGACAACGGTTTAGGGTGAGCGTACGTGTTAGGGTACGGGTTAGTGTTAGCGTACGGGTTAGGATTAGGGGACGGGTGAGGGTAAGGCTGCGGGTAAGGGTTAGTGTTAAGGTTAGGGTTAGGGTTAGGGTTAGGGGACGGGGACGGTTTAGGGTACAGGTTAGGGTACGACAACGGTTTAGGGTGAGCATACGTGTTAGGGTACGGGTTAGTGTTAGCGTACGGGTTAGGATTAGGGGACGGGTGAGGGTAAGGCTTTGGGTAAGTGTTAGGGTTAGGGTTAGGGTTTGGGTTAGGGTTAGGGGACGGGGACGGTTTAGGGTACAGGTTAGGATACGACAACGGTTTAGGGTGAGCGTACGTGTTAGGGTACGGGTTAGTGTTAGCGTACGGGTTAGGATTGGGGATGGGTGAGGGTAAGGCTTCGGGTAAGGGTTAGGGTTAGGGTTAGGGTTAGGGTTAGGGTTAGGGGACGGGGACGGTTTAGGGTACAGGTTAGGGTACGACAACGGTTTAGGGTTAGCGTACGTGTTAGGGTACGGGTTAGTGTTAGCGTACGGGTTAGGATGACGGGACGGGTGAGGATAAGGCTTCGGGTAGGGGTTAGGGTTAGGGTTAGGGTTAGGGTTAGGGTTAGGGGACGGGGAAGGTTTAGGGTACAGGTTAGTGTACGACAACGGTTTAGGGTGAGCGTACGTGTTAGGGTACGGGTTAGTGATAGCGTACGGGTTAGGATTAGGGGACGGGTGAGGGTAAGGCTTCGGGTAAGGGTTAGGGTTAGGGTTAGGGTTAGGGGACGGGGACGGTTTAGGTTACAGGTTAGGGTACGACAACGGTTTAGGGTGAACGTACGTGATAGGGTACGGGTTAGTGTTAGCGTACGGGTTAGGATGAGGGGACGGGTGAGGGTAAGGCTTCCGGTAAGGGTTAGGGTTAGGGTTAGGGTTAGGGTTAGGGTTATGGGGCGGGGACGGTTTAGGGTACAGGTTAGTGTACGGCGACGGTTTAGGGTGAGCGTACGTGTTAGGGTACGGGTTATTGTTAGCGTACGGGTTAGGATTAGGGGACGGGTGAGGGTAAGGCTTTGGGTAAGGGTTAGGGTTAGGGTTAGGGTTAGGGTTAGGGTTAGGGGATGGGGACGGTTTAGGGTACAGGTTAGTGTACGGCGACGGTTTAGGGTGAGCGTATGTGTTAGGGTATGGATTAGTGTTAGTGTACGGGTTAGGATTAGGGGACAGGTGAGGGTAAGGCTGCGGGTAAGGTTTAGGGTTAGGGTTAGGGTTAGGGTTAGGGGACGGGGACGGTTTAGGGTATAGGTTAGGGTACGACAACGGTTTAGGGTGAGCGTACGTGTTAGGGTACGGGTTAGTGTTAGCGTACGGTTTAGGATTAGGGGACGAGTGAGGGTAAGGATTCGGGTAAGGGTTAGGGTTAGGGTTAGGGTTAGGGTTAGGGTTAGGGGACGGGGAAGGTTTAGGGTACAGGTTAGGGTACGACAACATTTTAGGGTGAGCGTACGTGTTAGGGTACGGGTTAGTGTTAGCGTACGGGTTAGGATTAGAGGACGGGTGAGGGTAAGGCTTCGGGTAAGGGTTAGGGTTAGGGTTAGGGTTAGGGGACGGGGACGGTTTAGGGTACAGGTTAGGGTACGACAACGGTTTAGGGTGAGCGTACGTGATAGGGTACGGGTTAGTGTTAGCGTACGGGTTAGGATGAGGGGACGGGTGAGGGTAAGGCTTCCGGTAAGGGTTAGGGTTAGGGTTAGGGTTAGGGTTAGGGTTAGGGTTACGGGATGGGGACGGTTTAGGGTACAGGTTAGGGTACGACAACGGTTTAGGGTGAGCGTACGTGTTAGGGTACGGGTTAGTGTTAGCGTACGGGTTACGATTAGGGGACGGGTAAGGGTAAGGCTTCGGGTAAGGGTTAGGGTTAGGGTTAGGGTTAGGGTTAGGGTTAGGGGACGGGGACTGTTTAGGGTACAGGTTAGGGTACGACAACGGTTTAGGGTGAGCGTACGTGTTAGGGTAGGGGTTAGTGTTAGCGTACGGGTTAGGATTAGGGGACGGGTGAGGGTAAGGCTTCGGGTAAGTGTTAGGGTTAGGGTTAGGGTTAGGGTTAGGGGACGGGGACGGTTTAGGGTACAGGTTAGGGTACGACAATGGTTTAGGGTGAGCGTACGTGATAGGGTACGGGTTAGTGTTAGCGTACGGGTTAGGATGAGGGGACGGGTGAGGGTAAGGCTTCCGGTAAGGGTTAGGGTTAGGGTTAGGGTTAGGGTTAGGGTTACGGGACGGGGACGGTTTAGGGTACAGGTTAGTGTACGACAACGGTTTAGGGTGAGCGTATGTTTTAGGGTACGGGTTATTGTTAGCGTACGGGTTAGGATTAGGGGACGGGTGAGGGTAAGGCTTCGGGTAAGGGTTAGGGTTAGGGTTAGGGTTAGGGTTAGGGTTAGGGGACGGGGACGGTTTAGGGTACAGGTTAGGGTACGACAACGGTTTAGGGTGAGCGTACGTGTTAGGGTACGGGTTAGTGTTAGCGTACGGGTTAGGATTAGGGGACGGGTGAGTGTAAGGCTTCGGGAAAGGGTTAGGGTTAGGGTTAGGGGACGGGGACGGGGACGGTTTAGGGTACAAGTTAGGGTACGATAACGGTTTAGGGTGAGCGTACGTGATAGGGTACGGGTTAGTGTTAGCGTACGGGTTAGGATGAGGGGACGGGTGAGGGTAAGGCTTCCGGTAAGTGTTAGGGTTAGGGTTAGGGTTAGGGTTAGGGTTAGGGTTAGGGTTACGGGACGGGGACGGTTGAGGGTACAAGTTAGGGTACGACAACGGTTTAGGGTGAGCGTACGTGTTAGGGTACGGGTTATTGTTAGCGTACGGGTTAGGATTAGGGGACGGGTGAGGGTAAGGCTTCGGGTAAGGGTTAGGGTTAGGGTTAGGGTTATGGTTAGGGGACGGGGACGGTTTAGGGTACAGGTTAGGGTACGACAACGGTTTAGGGTGAACGTACGTTAGGGTACGGATTAGTGTTAGCGTACGGGTTAGGATTATGGGACGGGTGAGGGAAAGGCTTCGGTTAAGGGTTAGGGTTAGGGTTAGGGTTAGGGTTAGGGGACGGGGACGTTTTAGGGTACAGGTTAGGGTACGACAACGGTTTAGGGTGAGCGTACGTTTTGGGGTATGTGTTAGTGTTAGCGTACGGGTTAGGATTAGGGGACGGGTGAGGGTAAGGCTTCGGGTAAGGGTTAGGGTTAGGGTTAGGGTTAGGGTTAGGGGACGGGAACGGGGACGGTTTAGGGTACAGGTTAGGGTACAACAACGGTTAAGGGTCAGCGTACGTGTTAGGGTACGGGTTTGTGTTAGCGTACGGGTTAGGTTTAGGGGACGGGTGAGGGTAAGGCTGCGGGTAAGGGTTAGAGTTAGGGTTAGGGTTAGGGTTAGGGTTAGGGGACGGGGACGGTTTAGGGTACAGGTTAGGGTACGACAACGATTTAGGGTGAGCGTACGTGTTAGGCTACGGGTTAGTGTTAGCGTACGGGTTAGGATTAGGGGACGGGTGAGGGTAAGGCTTTGGGTAAGGGTTAGGGTTAGGGTTAGGGTTAGGGTTAGGGTTAGGGGACGGGGACAGTTTAGGGTACAGGTTAGGGTACGACAACAGTTTAGGGTGAGCGTACGTGTTAGGGTACGGGTTAGTGTTAGCGTACGGGTTAGGATTGGGGACGGGTGAGGGTAAGGCTTCGGGTAAGGGTTAGGGTTAGAGTTAGGGTTAGGGTTAGGGTTAGGGGACGGGGACGGTTTGGGTACAGGTTAGGGTACGACAACGGTTTAGTGTGAGCGTACGTGTTAGGGTACGGGTTAGTGTTAGCGTACGGGTTAGGATGAGGGCACGGGTGAGGGTAAGGCTTCGGGTAGGGGTTAGGGTTAGGGTTAGGGTTAGGGTTAGGGTTAGGGGACGGGGACGGTTTAGGGTACAGGTTAGTGTACGACAACGATTTAGGGAGAGCGTACGTGTTAGGGTACGGGTTAGTGTTAGCGTACGGGTTAGGATTAGGGGACGGGTGAGGGTAAGGCTTCGGGTAAGGGTTAGGGTTAGGGTTAGGGTTAGGGTGAGGGGACGGGGACGGTTTAGGGTACAGGTTAGGGTACGACAACGGTTTAGGGTGAGCGTACGTGTTAGGGTACGGGTTAGTGTTAGCGTACGGGTTAGGATTAGGGGACGGGTGAGGGTAAGGCTTCGGGTAAGGGTTAGGGTTAGGGTTAGGGTTAGGGTTAGGGTTAGGGGACGGGGACGGTTTAGGGTACAGCTTAGGGTACGACAACGGTTTAGGGTGAGCGTACGTGTTAGGGTATGGATTAGTGTTAGCGTACGGGTTAGGATGATGGGACGGGTGAGGGTAAGGCTTCGGGTAAGGGTTAGGGTTAGGGTTAGGGTTAGGGTTTGGGTTAGGGGACGGGGACGGTTTAGGGTACAGGTTAGGGTACGACAACGGTTTAGGGTGAGCGTACGTGTTAGGGTTCGGGTTAGTGTTAGCGTACGGGTTAGGATGAGGGGACGGGTGAGGATAAGGCTTCGGGTAAGGTTTAGGGTTAGGGTTAGGGTTAGGGTTAGGGTTAGAGGACGGGGACGGTTTAGGGTACAGGTTAGGGTACGACAACGGTTTAGGGTGAACGTACGTGTTAGGGTACGGATTAGTGTTAGCGTACGGGTTAGGATTAGGGGACGGGTGAGGGTAAGGCTTCGGTTAAGGGTTAGGGTTAGGGTTAGGGTTAGGGTTAGGGTTAGGGGACGGGGACGTTTTAGGGTACAGGTTAGGGAACGACAACGGTTTAGGGTGAGCGTACGTGTTAGGGTATGTGTTAGTGTTAGCGTACGGGTTAGGATTAGGGGACGGGTGAGGGTAAGGCTTCGGGTAAGGGTTAGGGTTAGGGTTAGGGTTAGGGTTAGGGGACGGGAACGGGGACGGTTTAGGGTAGAGGTTAGGGTACAACAACGGTTTAGGGTCAGCGTACGTGTTAGGGTACGGGTTTGTGTTAGCGTACGGGTTAGGATTAGGGGACGGGTGAGGGTAAGGCTGCGGGTAAGGGTTAGGGTGAGGGTTAGGGTTAGGGTTAGGGGACGGGGACGGTTTAGGGTACAGGTTAGGGTTACGCCAACAGTTTAGGGTGAGCGTATGTGTTAGGGTACTGGTTAGTGTTAGCGTACGGGTTGGGATGAGGGGAAGGGTGAGGGTAAGGCTTCGGGTAAGGGTAGGGTTAGGGTTAGGGTTAGGGTTAGGGTTAGGGGACGGGGACGGTTTAGGGTACAGGTTAGGGTACGACAACGGTTTAGGGTGAGCGTACGTGTTAGGGTACGGGTTAGTGTTAGCGTACGGGTTATTATTATGGGACGGGTGAGGGTAAGGCTTCGGGTAAGGGTTAGGGTTAGGGTTAGAGTTAGGGGACGGGGATGGTTTAGGGTACAGGTTAGGGTACGACAACGGTTTAGGGTGAGCGTACGTGTTAGGGTACGGGTTAGTGTTAGCGTACGGGTTAGGATTTGGGGACGGGTGAGGGTAAGGCTTCGGGTAAGGGTTAGGGTTAGGGTTAGGGTTACGGTTAAGGTTAGGGGACGGGGACGGTTTAGGGTACAGGTTAGGGTACGACAACGGTTTAGGGTGAGCGTACGTGTTAGGGTACGGATTAGTGTTAGCGTACGGGTTAGGATTAGGGGACGGGTGAGGGTAAGGCTTCGGGTAAGTGTTAGGGTTAGGGTTAGGGTTAGGGTTAGGGTTAGGGGACGGGGATGTTTTAGGGTAAAGGTTAGGGTACGACAACAGTTTAGGGTGAGCGTACGTGTTAGGGTATGTGTAAGTGTTAGCGTACGGGTTAGGATTAGGGGACGGGTGAGGGTAAGGCTACGGGTAAGAGTTAGGTTTAGGGTTAGGGTTAGGGTTAGGGTTAGGGGACGGGGACGGTTTAGGGTACAGGTTAGCGTACGGCAACGGTTTAGGGTGAGCGTACGTGTTAGGATACGGGTTAGTGTTAGCGTACGGGTTAGTATTAGGGGACGGGTGAGGGTAAGGCTTCGGGTAAGGGTTAGGGTTAGGGTTAGGGTTAGGGTTAGGGGACGGGGACGGTTTAGGGTACAGGTTAGGGTACGACAACGGTTTAGGGTGAGCGTACGTGTTAGGGTACGGTTTAGTGTTAGCGTACGGGTTAGGATTAGGGGACGGGTGAGGGTAAGGCTTCGGGTAAGGGTTAGGGTTAGGGTTAGGGTAAGGGTTAGGGGACGGGGACGGTTTAGTGTACAGGTTAGGGTACGACAACCGTTTAGGGTGAGCGTACGTGTTAGGGTACGGGATAGTGTTAGCGTACGGGTTAGGATTAGGGGACGGGTGAGGGTAAGGCTTCGGATAAGGGTTAGGGTTAGGGTTAGGGTTAGGGTTAGGGGACGGGGACGGTTTAGGGTACAGGTTGGGTACGACAACGGTTTAGGGTGAGCGTACGTGTTAGGGTACGGGTTAGTGTTAGCGTACGGGTTAGGATTAGGGGACGGGTGAGGGTAAGGCTTCGGGTAAGGGTTAGGGTTTGGGTTAGGGTTAGGGTTAGGGGACGGGGACGGGGACGGTTTAGGGTACAGGTTAGGGTACGACAACGGTTTAGGGTGAGCGTACGTGTTAGGGTACGGGTTAGTGTTAGCGTACGGGTTAGGATTAGGGGACGGGTGAGGGTAAGGCTTCGGGTAAGGGTTAGGGTTAGGGTTAGGGTTAGGGTTAGGGTTAGGGGACGGGGACGGTTTAGGGTACAGGTTAGTGTACGAGAACGGTTTAGGGTGAGCATACGTGTTAGGGTATGGGTTAGTGTTAGCGTACGGGTTAGGATTAGGGGACGGGTGAGGGTAAGGCTTCGGGTAAGGGTTAGGGTTAGGGTTAGGGTTAGGATTAGGGTTAGGGGACGGGGACGGTTTAGGGTACAGGTTAGGGTACGACAACGGTTTAGGGTGAGCGTACGTGTTAGGGTACGGGTTAGTGTTAGCGTACGGGTTAGGATGAGGGGACGTGTGAGGGTAAGGCTTCGGTTAAGGGTTAGGGTTAGGGTTAGGGTTAGGGTTAGGGTTAGGGGACGGGGACGATTTAGGGTACAGGTTAGGGTACGACAACGGTTTAGGGTGAGCGTACGTGTTAGGGTACGGGTTAGTGTTAGCGTACGGGTTAGGATTAGGGGACGGGTGAGGGTAAGGCTTCGAGTAAGGGTTAGGT
This sequence comes from Delphinapterus leucas, assembly GCF_059928025.1. NCBI lineage: Eukaryota > Metazoa > Chordata > Mammalia > Artiodactyla > Monodontidae > Delphinapterus > Delphinapterus leucas. The sequence continues at coordinate 120,716 of NC_143139.1, read as the reverse complement.
TTAGGGTTCGGGTTAGGGTTAGGTTTAGGGGACGGGGACGGTTTAGGGTAGAGGTTAGGGTACAACATCTGTTTATGGTGAGCTCACGTGTTAGGGTACTGGTTAGTGTTAGCGTACGGGTGAGTATTAGGGGACGGGTGAGGGTAAGGCTTCGGGTAAGGGTTAGGGTTAGGGTTAGGGTTAGGGTTAGGTTTGGGGGACGGAGACAGTTTAGGGTACAGGTTAGGGTACGACAACGGTTTAGGGTGAGCGTACGTGTTAGGGTACGGGTTAGTGTTAGCGTACGGGTTAGGATTAGGGGACGGGTGAGGGTAAGGCTTTGGGTAAGGGTTAGGGTTAGGGTTAGGGTTAGGGTTAGGGGACGGTTACGGTTTAGGGTACAGGTTAGGGTACGACAACGGTTTAGGGTGAGCGTACGTGTTAGGGTATGGGTTAGTGTTAGCGTACGGTTTAGGATTAGGGGACGGGTGAGGGTAAGGCTTCGGGTAAGGTTTAGGGTTAGGGTTAGGGTTAGGGTTAGGGGACGGGGACGGTTTAGGGTACAGGTTAGGGTACGACAACGGTTTAGGGTGAGCGTACGTGTTAGGGTACGGGTTAGTGTTAGCGTACGGGTTAGGATTAGGTGACGGGTGAGGGTAAGGCTTCGGGTACGGTTTAGGGTTAGGGTTATGGTTAGGGTTAGGGTTAGGTGACAGGGACGGTTTAGGGTACAGGTTAGGGTACGACAACGGTTTAGGGTGAGCGTACGTGTTAAGGTTCGGGTTAGTGTTAGCGTACGGGTTAGGATGAGGGGACGGGTGATGGTAAGGCTTCGGGTAAGGGTTAGGGTTAGGGTGAGGGTTAGGGGACGGGGACGGTTTAGGGTACAGGTTAGTGTGCGACAACGTTTTAGGGTGAGCGTACGTGTTAGGCTATGGGTTAGTGTTAGCGTACGGGTTAGGATTAAGGGACGGGTGAGGGTAAGGCTTCGGGTAAGGGTTAGGGTTAGGGTTAGGGTTAGGGTTAGGCGACGGGGACGGTTTAGGGTACAGGTTAGGGTACGACAACAGTTTAGGGTGAGCGTACGTGTTAGGGTACGGGTTAGTGTTAGCGTACGGGTTAGGATTAGGGGACGGGTGAGGGTAAGGCTTCGGGTAAGGGTTAGGGTTAGGGTTAGGGTTACGGTTAAGGTTAGGGGACGGGGACGGTTTAGGGTACAGGTTAGGGTACGACAACGGTTTAGGGTGAGCGTATGTGTTAGGGTACGGATTAGTGTTAGCGTACGGGTTAGGATTAGGGGACGGGTGAAGGTAAGGCTTCGGGTAAGGGTTAGGGTTAGGGTTAGGGTTAGGGTTATGGTTAGGGGACGGGGACGGTTTAGGGTACAGGTTAGGGTACGACAACGGTTTAGGGTGAGAGTACGTGTTAGGGTACGGGTTAGTGTTAGCGTACGGGTTAGGATTAGGGGACGGGTGAGGGTAAGGCTTCGGGTAAGGGTTAGGGTTAGGGTTAGGGTTAGGGATAGAGTTAGGGGACGGGGATGTTTTAGGGTAAAGGTTAGGGTACGACAACAGTTTAGAGTGAGCGTACGTGTTAGGGTACGGGTAAGTGTTAGCGTACGGGTTAGGATTAGGGGACGGGTGAGGGTAAGGCTTCGGGTAAGGGTTAGGTTTAGGGTTAGGGTTAGGGTTAGGGTTAGGGGACGGGGACGGTTTAGGGTACAGGTTAGCGTACGGCAACGGTTTAGGGTGAGCGTACGTGTTAGGGTACGGGTTAGTGTTAGCGTACGGGTTAGGATTAGGGGACGGGTGAGGGTAAGGGTTAGGGTTAGGGTTAGGGTTTGGGTTAGGGGACGGGGACGGTTTAGGGTACAGGTAAGGGTACGACAACGGTTTAGGGTGAGCGTACGTGTTAGGGTACGGGTTAGTGTTAGCGTACGGGTTAGGATTAGGGGACGGGTGAGGGTAAGGCTTTGGGTAAGGGTTAAGGTTAGGGTTAGGGTTAGGGTTAGGGTTAGGGTTAGGGGACGGGGACTATTTAGGGTACAGGTTAGGGTACGACAACGGTTTCGGGTGAGCGTACGTGTTAGGGTACGGGTTAGTGTTAGCGTACGGTTTAGGATTAGGGGACGGGTGAGGGTAAGGCTTCGGGTAAGGGTTAGGGTTAGGGTTAGGGTTAGGGTTAGGGGACGGGGACGGTTTAGGGTACAGGTTAGTGTACGACAACGTTTTAGGGTGAGCGTACGTGTTAGGATACGGGTTAGTGTTAGCGTACGGGTTAGGATTAGGGGACGGGTGAGGGTAAGGCTTCGGCTAAGGGTTAGGGTTAGGGTTAGGGTTAGGGTTAGGGGACGGGGACGGGGACGGTTTAGGGTACAGGTTAGGGTACGACAACGGTTTAGGGTGAGCGTACGTGTTAGGGTACGGGTTAGTGTTAGCGTACGGGTTAGGATTAGGGGACGGGTGAGGGTAAGGGTTAGGGTTAGTGTTAGGGTTAGGGTTAGGGTTAGGGGACGGGGACGGTTTAGGGTACAGGTAAGGGTACGACAACGGTTTAGTGTGAGCGTACGTGTTAGGGTACGGGTTAGTGTTAGCGTACGGGTTAGGATTAGGGGACGGGTGAGGGTAAGGCTTTGGGTAAGGGTTAGGGTTAGGGTTAGGGTTAGGGTTAGGGGACGGGGACGGTTTAGGGTACAGGTTAGGGTACGACAACGGTTTAGGGTGAGCGTACGTGTTAGGGTACGGGTTAGTGTTAGCGTACGGTTTAGGATTAGGGGACGGGAGAGGGTAAGGCTTCGGGTAAGGGTTAGGGTTAGGGTTAGGGTTAATGTTAGGGGACGGGGACGGTTTAGGGTACAGGTTAGGGTACGACAAAGGTTTAGGGTGAGCGTACGTGTTAGGGTACGGGTTAGTGTTAGCGTACGGGTTAGGATTAGGTGACGGGTGAGGGTAAGGCTTCGGGTAAGGGTTAGGGTTAGGGTTAGGGTTAGGGTTAGGGTTAGGGGACGGGGACGGTTTAGGGTACAGGTTAGGTTACGACAACGGTTTAGGGTGAGCGTACGTGTTAAGGTTCGGGTTAGTGTTAGCGTACGGGTTAGGATGAGGGGACGGGTGAGGGTAAGGCTTCGGGTAAGGGTTAGGGTTAGGGTTAGGGTTAGGGTTAGGGGACGGGGACGGTTTAGGGTACAGGTTAGTGTACGACAACGGTTTAGGGTGAGCGTAAGTGTTAGGGTACGGGTTTGTGTTAGCGTATGGGTTAGGATTAGGGGACGGGTGAGGGTAAGGCTTCGGGTAAGGTTTAGGGTTAGGGTTAGGGTTAGGGGACGGGGACGGTTTAGGGTACAGGTTAGGGTACGACAACGGTTTAAGGTGAGTGTACGTGTTAGGGTACGGGTTAGTGTTAGCGTACGGGTTAGGATGAGGGGACGGGTGAGTGTAAGGCTTCGGGTAAGGGTTAGGGTTAGGGTTAGGTTTAGGGTTAGGGTTAGGGGACGGGGACGGTTTAGAGTACAGGTTAGGGTACGACAACGGTTTAGGGTGAGCGTACGTGTTAGGGCACGGGTTAGTGTTAGCGTACGGGTTAGGATAAGGGGACGGGTGAGGGTAAGGCTTCGTTTAAGGGTTAGGGTTAGGGTTAGGGTTAGGGTTAGGGTTAGGGGATGGGGACGGTTTAGGGTACAGGTTAGGGTACGACAACGGTTTAGGGTGAGCGTACGTGTTAGGGTACGGGTTAGTGTTAGCGTACGGGTTAGGATTAGGGGACGGGTGAGGATAAGGCTTCGGGTAAGGGTTTGGGTTAGGGTTAGGCTTAGGGTTAGGGTTAGGGGACGGGGACGGTGTAGGGTACAGGTTAGGGTACGACAACGGTTTAGGGTGAGCGTACGTGTTAGGGTACGGGTTAGTGTTAGCGTACGGGTTAGGATTATGGGACCGGTGAGGGTAAGGCTTCGGGAAAGGGTTAGGGTTAGGTTTAGGGTTAGGGTTAGGGTTAGGGGACGGGGACGGTTTAGGGTACAGGTTAGGGTACGACAACGGTTTAGGGTGAGCGTACGTGTTAGGCTACGGGTTAGTGTTAGCGTACGTGTTAGGATTAAGGGACGGGTGAGGGTAAGGCTTCGGGTAAGGGTTAGGGTTAGGGTTAGGGTTAGGGTTAGGGTTAGGGGACGGTTTAGGGTACAGGTTAGGGTACGACAACAGTTTAGGGTGAGCGTACTTGTTAGGGTACTGGTTAGTGTTAGCGTACGGGTTGGGATGAGGGGAAGTGTGAGGGTAAGGCTTCGGGTAAGGGTAGGGTTAGGGTTAGGGTAAGGGTTAGGGTTAGGGGACGGGGACGGTTTAGGGTACAGGTTAGGGTACGACAACGGTTTAGGGTGAGCGTACGTGTTAGGGTACGGGTTAGTGTTAGCGTACGGGTTAGGATTAGGGGACGGGTGAGGGTAAGGCTTCGGGTAAGGGTTAGTGTTAGGGTTAGGGTTACGGTTATGGTTAGGGGACGGGGACCGTTTAGGGTACAGGTTAGTGTACGACAACGGTTTAGGGTGAGCGTACGTGTTAGGGTACGGTATAGTGTTAGCGTACGGGTTAGGATTAGGGGACGGGTGAGGGTAAGGCTTCGGGTAAGGGTTAGGGTTAGGGTTAGGGTTAGGGTTAGGGTTAGGGGACGGGGACGGTTTAGGGTACAGGTTAGGGTACGACAACGGTTTAGGGTGAGAGTACGTGTTAGGGTACGGGTTAGTGTTAGCGTACGGGTTAGGATTAGGGGACGGGTGAGGGTAAGGCTTCGGGTAAGGGTTAGGTTTAGGGTTAGGGTTAGGGTTAGGGTTAGGGGACGGGGACGGTTTAGGGTACAGGTTAGGGTACGACAACGGTTTAGGGTGAGCGTACGTGTTAGAGTACGGTTTAGTGTTAGCGTACGGGTTAGGATTAGGGGACGGGTGAGGGTAAGGCTTCGGGTAAGGGTTAGGGTTAGGGTTAGGGTTAGCGTTAGGGGACGGGGACGGTTTAGGGTACAGGTTAGGGTTACGCCAACAGTTTAGGGTGAGCGTATGTGTTAGGGTACTGGTTAGTGTTAGCGTACGGGTTGGGATGAGGGGAAGGGTGAGGGTAAGGCTTCGGGTAAGGGTAGGGTTAGGGTTAGGGTTAGGGTTAGGGTTAGGGGACGGGGACGGTTTAGGGTACAGGTTAGGGTACGACAACGGTTTAGGGTGAGCGTACGTGTTAGGGTACGGGTTAGTGTTAGCGTACGGGTTATTATTATGGGACGGGTGAGGGTAAGGCTTCGGGTAAGGGTTAGGGTTAGGGTTAGAGTTAGGGGACGGGGATGGTTTAGGGTACAGGTTAGGGTACGACAACGGTTTAGGGTGAGCGTACGTGTTAGGGTATGGGTTAGTGTTAGCGTACGGGTTAGGATTAGGGGACGGTTGAGGGTAAGGCTTCGGGTAAGGGTTAGGGTTATGGCTAGGGTTAGGGTTAGGGTTAGGGGACGGGGACGTTTTAGGGTAAAGGTTAGGGTACGACAACGGTTTAGGGTGAGCGTACGTGTTAGGGTACGGGTTAGTGTTAGCGTACGGGTTAGGATTTGGGGACGGGTGAGGGTAAGGCTTCGGGTAAGGGTTAGGGTTAGGGTTAGGGTTACGGTTAAGGTTAGGGGACGGGGACGGTTTAGGGTACAGGTTAGGGTACGACAACGGTTTAGGGTGAGCGTACGTGTTAGGGTACGGATTAGTGTTAGCGTACGGGTTAGGATTAGGGGACGGGTGAGGGTAAGGCTTCGGGTAAGTGTTAGGGTTAGGGTTAGGGTTAGGGTTAGGGTTAGGGGACGGGGATGTTTTAGGGTAAAGGTTAGGGTACGACAACAGTTTAGGGTGAGCGTACGTGTTAGGGTATGTGTAAGTGTTAGCGTACGGGTTAGGATTAGGGGACGGGTGAGGGTAAGGCTTCGGGTAAGAGTTAGGTTTAGGGTTAGGGTTAGGGTTAGGGTTAGGGGACGGGGACGGTTTAGGGTACAGGTTAGCGTACGGCAACGGTTTAGGGTGAGCGTACGTGTTAGGATACGGGTTAGTGTTAGCGTACGGGTTAGTATTAGGGGACGGGTGAGGGTAAGGCTTCGGGTAAGGGTTAGGGTTAGGGTTAGGGTTAGGGTTAGGGGACGGGGACGGTTTAGGGTACAGGTTAGGGTACGACAACGGTTTAGGGTGAGCGTACGTGTTAGGGTACGGTTTAGTGTTAGCGTACGGGTTAGGATTAGGGGACGGGTGAGGGTAAGGCTTCGGGTAAGGGTTAGGGTTAGGGTTAGGGTAAGGGTTAGGGGACGGGGACGGTTTAGGGTACAGGTTAGGGTACGACAACGGTTTAGGGTGAGCGTACGTGTTAGGGTACGGGTTAGTGTTAGCGTACGGGTTAGGATTAGGGGACGGGTGAGGGTAAGGCTTCGGATAAGGGTTAGGGTTAGGGTTAGGGTTAGGGTTAGGGGACGGGGACGGTTTAGGGTACAGGTTCGGTACGACAACGGTTTAGGGTGAGCGTACGTGTTAGGGTACGGGTTAGTGTTAGCGTACGGGTTAGGATTAGGGGACGGGTGAGGGTAAGGCTTCGGGTAAGGGTTAGGGTTTGGGTTAGGGTTAGGGTTAGGGGACGGGGACGGGGACGGTTTAGGGTACAGGTTAGGGTATGACAACGGTTTAGGGTGAGCGTACGTGTTAGGGTACGGGTTAGTGTTAGCGTACGGGTTAGGATTAGGGGACGGGTGAGGGTAAGGCTTCGGGTAAGGGTTAGGGTTAGGGTTAGGGTTAGGGTTAGGGTTAGGGGACGGGGACGGTTTAGGGTACAGGTTAGTGTACGAGAACGGTTTAGGGTGAGCATACGTGTTAGGGTATGGGTTAGTGTTAGCGTACGGGTTAGGATTAGGGGACGGGTGAGGGTAAGGCTTCGGGTAAGGGTTAGGGTTAGGGTTAGGGTTAGGATTAGGGTTAGGGGACGGGGACGGTTTAGGGTACAGGTTAGGGTACGACAACGGTTTAGGGTGAGCGTACGTGTTAGGGTACGGGTTAGTGTTAGCGTACGGGTTAGGATGAGGGGACGTGTGAGGGTAAGGCTTCGGTTAAGGGTTAGGGTTAGGGTTAGGGTTAGGGTTAGGGTTAGGGGACGGGGACGATTTAGGGTACAGGTTAGGGTACGACAACGGTTTAGGGTGAGCGTACGTGTTAGGGTACGGGTTAGTGTTAGCGTACGGGTTAGGATTAGGGGACGGGTGAGGGTAAGGCTTCGAGTAAGGGTTAGGTTTAGGGTTCGGGTTAGGGTTAGGTTTAGGGGACGGGGACGGTTTAGGGTAGAGGTTAGGGTACAACATCTGTTTATGGTGAGCTCACGTGTTAGGGTACTGGTTAGTGTTAGCGTACGGGTGAGTATTAGGGGACGGGTGAGGGTAAGGCTTCGGGTAAGGGTTAGGGTTAGGGTTAGGGTTACGGTTAGGTTTGGGGGACGGAGACAGTTTAGGGTACAGGTTAGGGTACGACAACGGTTTAGGGTGAGCGTACGTGTTAGGGTACGGGTTAGTGTTAGCGTACGGGTTAGGATTAGGGGACGGGTGAGGGTAAGGGTTAGGGTTAGTGTTAGGGTTAGGGTTAGGGTTAGGGGACGGGGACGGTTTAGGGTACAGGTAAGGGTACGACAACGGTTTAGGGTGAGCGTACGTGTTAGGGTACGGGTTAGTGTTAGCGTACGGGTTAGGATTAGGGGACGGGTGAGGGTAAGGCTTTGGGTAAGGGTTAGGGTTAGGGTTAGGGTTAGGGTTAGGGGACGGTTACGGTTTAGGGTACAGGTTAGGGTACGACAACGGTTTAGGGTGAGCGTACGTGTTAGGGTATGGGTTAGTGTTAGCGTACGGTTTAGGATTAGGGGACGGGTGAGGGTAAGGCTTCGGGTAAGGTTTAGGGTTAGGGTTAGGGTTAGGGTTAGGGGACGGGGACGGTTTAGGGTACAGGTTAGGGTACGACAACGGTTTAGGGTGAGCGTACGTGTTAGGGTACGGGTTAGTGTTAGCGTACGGGTTAGGAGTAGGTGACGGGTGAGGGTAAGGCTTCGGGTACGGTTTAGGGTTAGGGTTATGGTTAGGGTTAGGGTTAGGTGACAGGGACGGTTTAGGGTACAGGTTAGGGTACGACAACGGTTTAGGGTGAGCGTACGTGTTAAGGTTCGGGTTAGTGTTAGCGTACGGGTTAGGATGAGGGGACGGGTGATGGTAAGGCTTCGGGTAAGGGTTAGGGTTAGGGTGAGGGTTAGGGGACGGGGACGGTTTAGGGTACAGGTTAGTGTGCGACAACGTTTTATGGTGAGCGTACGTGTTAGGCTATGGGTTAGTGTTAGCGTACGGGTTAGGATTAAGGGACGGGTGAGGGTAAGGCTTCGGGTAAGGGTTAGGGTTAGGGTTAGGGTTAGGGTTAGGCGACGGGGACGGTTTAGGGTACAGGTTAGGGTACGACAACAGTTTAGGGTGAGCGTACGTGTTAGGGTACGGGTTAGTGTTAGCGTACGGGTTAGGATTAGGGGACGGGTGAGGGTAAGGCTTCGGGTAAGGGTTAGGGTTAGGGTTAGGGTTACGGATAAGGTTAGGGGACGGGGACGGTTTAGGGTACAGGTTAGGGTACGACAACGGTTTAGGGTGAGCGTATGTGTTAGGGTACGGATTAGTGTTAGCGTACGGGTTAGGATTAGGGGACGGGTGAGGGTAAGGCTTCGGGTAAGGGTTAGGATTAGGGTTAGGGTTAGGGTTATGGTTAGGGGACGGGGACGGTTTAGGGTACAGGTTAGGGTACGACAACGGTTTAGGGTGAGAGTACGTGTTAGGGTACGGGTTAGTGTTAGCGTACGGGTTAGGATTAGGGGACGGGTGAGGGTAAGGCTTCGGGTAAGGGTTAGGGTTAGGGTTAGGGTTAGGGATAGAGTTAGGGGACGGGGATGTTTTAGGGTAAAGGTTAGGGTACGACAACAGTTTAGAGTGAGCGTACGTGTTAGGGTACGGGTAAGTGTTAGCGTACGGGTTAGGATTAGGGGACGGGTGAGGGTAAGGCTTCGGGTAAGGGTTAGGTTTAGGGTTAGGGTTAGGGTTAGGGTTAGGGGACGGGGACGGTTTAGGGTACAGGTTAGCGTACGGCAACGGTTTAGGGTGAGCGTACGTGTTAGGGTACGGGTTAGTGTTAGCGTACGGGTTAGGATTAGGGGACGGGTGAGGGTAAGGGTTAGGGTTAGGGTTAGGGTTTGGGTTAGGGGACGGGGACGGTTTAGGGTACAGGTAAGGGTACGACAACGGTTTAGGGTGAGCGTACGTGTTAGGGTACGGGTTAGTGTTAGCGTACGGGTTAGGATTAGGGGACGGGTGAGGGTAAGGCTTTGGGTAAGGGTTAAGGTTAGGGTTAGGGTTAGGGTTAGGGTTAGGGTTAGGGGACGGGGACTATTTAGGGTACAGGTTAGGGTACGACAACGGTTTCGGGTGAGCGTACGTGTTAGGGTACGGGTTAGTGTTAGCGTACGGTTTAGGATTAGGGGACGGGTGAGGGTAAGGCTTCGGGTAAGGGTTAGGGTTAGGGTTAGGGTTAGGGTTAGGGGACGGGGACGGTTTAGGGTACAGGTTAGTGTACGACAACGTTTTAGGGTGAGCGTACGTGTTAGGATACGGGTTAGTGTTAGCGTACGGGTTAGGATTAGGGGACGGGTGAGGGTAAGGCTTCGGCTAAGGGTTAGGGTTAGGGTTAGGGTTAGGGTTAGGGGACGGGGACGGGGACGGTTTAGGGTACAGGTTAGGGTACGACAACGGTTTAGGGTGAGCGTACGTGTTAGGGTACGGGTTAGTGTTAGCGTACGGGTTAGGATTAGGGGACGGGTGAGGGTAAGGGTTAGGGTTAGTGTTAGGGTTAGGGTTAGGGTTAGGGGACGGGGACGGTTTAGGGTACAGGTAAGGGTACGACAACGGTTTAGTGTGAGCGTACGTGTTAGGGTACGGGTTAGTGTTAGCGTACGGGTTAGGATTAGGGGACGGGTGAGGGTAAGGCTTTGGGTAAGGGTTAGGGTTAGGGTTAGGGTTAGGGTTAGGGGACGGGGACGGTTTAGGGTACAGGTTAGGGTACGACAACGGTTTAGGGTGAGCGTACGTGTTAGGGTACGGGTTAGTGTTAGCGTACGGTTTAGGATTAGGGGACGGGAGAGGGTAAGGCTTCGGGTAAGGGTTAGGGTTAGGGTTAGGGTTAATGTTAGGGGACGGGGACGGTTTAGGTTACAGGTTAGGGTACGACAAAGGTTTAGGGTGAGCGTACGTGTTAGGGTACGGGTTAGTGTTAGCGTACGGGTTAGGATTAGGTGACGGGTGAGGGTAAGGCTTCGGGTAAGGGTTAGGGTTAGGGTTAGGGTTAGGGTTAGGGTTAGGGGACGGGGACGGTTTAGGGTACAGGTTAGGTTACGACAACGGTTTAGGGTGAGCGTACGTGTTAAGGTTCGGGTTAGTGTTAGCGTACGGGTTAGGATGAGGGGACGGGTGAGGGTAAGGCTTCGGGTAAGGGTTAGGGTTAGGGTTAGGGTTAGGGTTAGGGGACGGGGACGGTTTAGGGTACAGGTTAGTGTACGACAACGGTTTAGGGTGAGCGTAAGTGTTAGGGTACGGGTTTGTGTTAGCGTATGGGTTAGGATTAGGGGACGGGTGAGGGTAAGGCTTCGGGTAAGGTTTAGGGTTAGGGTTAGGGTTAGGGGACGGGGACGGTTTAGGGTACAGTTTAGGGTACGACAACGGTTTAAGGTGAGTGTACGTGTTAGGGTACGGGTTAGTGTTAGCGTACGGGTTAGGATGAGGGGACGGGTGAGTGTAAGGCTTCGGGTAAGGGTTAGGGTTAGGGTTAGGTTTAGGGTTAGGGTTAGGGGACGGGGACGGTTTAGAGTACAGGTTAGGGTACGACAACGGTTTAGGGTGAGCGTACGTGTTAGGGTACGGGTTAGTGTTAGCGTACGGGTTAGGATAAGGGGACGGGTGAGGGTAAGGCTTCGTTTAAGGGTTAGGGTTAGGGTTAGGGTTAGGGTTAGGGTTAGGGGATGGGGACGGTTTAGGGTACAGGTTAGGGTACGACAACGGTTTAGGGTGAGCGTACGTGTTAGGGTACGGGTTAGTGTTAGCGTACGGGTTAGGATTAGGGGACGGGTGAGGATAAGGCTTCGGGTAAGGGTTTGGGTTAGGGTTAGGCTTAGGGTTAGGGTTAGGGGACGGGGACGGTTTAGGGTACAGGTTAGGGTACGACAACGGTTTAGGGTGAGCGTACGTGTTAGGGTACGGGTTAGTGTTAGCGTACGGGTTAGGATTATGGGACCGGTGAGGGTAAGGCTTCGGGAAAGGGTTAGGGTTAGGTTTAGGGTTAGGGTTAGGGTTAGGGGACGGGGACGGTTTAGGGTACAGGTTAGGGTACGACAACGGTTTAGGGTGAGCGTACGTGTTAGGCTACGGGTTAGTGTTAGCGTACGTGTTAGGATTAAGGGACGGGTGAGGGTAAGGCTTCGGGTAAGGGTTAGGGTTAGGGTTAGGGTTAGGGTTAGGGTTAGGGGACGGTTTAGGGTACAGGTTAGGGTACGACAATGGTTTAGGGTGAGCGTACGTGTTAGGGTACGGGTTAGTGTTAGCGTACGGGTTAGGATTAGGAGACGGGTGAGGGTAAGGCTTCGGCTAAGGGTAAGTGTTAGGGTTAGGGTTAGGTTTAGGGTTAGGGGATGGGGACGGTTTAGGGTACAGGTTAGGGTACGACAACAGTTTAGGGTGAGCGTACTTGTTAGGGTACTGGTTAGTGTTAGCGTACGGGTTGGGATGAGGGGAAGTGTGAGGGTAAGGCTTCGGGTAAGGGTAGGGTTAGGGTTAGGGTAAGGGTTAGGGTTAGGGGACGGGGACGGTTTAGGGTACAGGTTAGGGTACGACAACGGTTTAGGGTGAGCGTACGTGTTAGGGTACGGGTTAGTGTTAGCGTACGGGTTAGGATTAGGGGACGGGTGAGGGTAAGGCTTCGGGTAAGGGTTAGTGTTAGGGTTAGGGTTACGGTTATGGTTAGGGGACGGGGACCGTTTAGGGTACAGGTTAGTGTACGACAACGGTTTAGGGTGAGCGTACGTGTTAGGGTACGGTATAGTGTTAGCGTACGGGTTAGGATTAGGGGACGGGTGAGGGTAAGGCTTCGGGTAAGGGTTAGGGTTAGGGTTAGGGTTAGGGTTAGGGTTAGGGGACGGGGACGGTTTAGGGTACAGGTTAGGGTACGACAACGGTTTAGGGTGAGAGTACGTGTTAGGGTACGGGTTAGTGTTAGCGTACGGGTTAGGATTAGGGGACGGGTGAGGGTAAGGCTTCGGGTAAGGGTTAGGTTTAGGGTTAGGGTTAGGGTTAGGGTTAGGGTACGGGGACGGTTTAGGGTACAGGTTAGGGTACGACAACGGTTTAGGGTGAGCGTACGTGTTAGAGTACGGGTTAGTGTTAGCGTACGGGTTAGGATTAGGGGACGGGTGAGGGTAAGGCTTCGGGTAAGGGTTAGGGTTAGGGTTAGGGTTAGCGTTAGGGGACGGGGACGGTTTAGGGTACAGGGTAGGGTACGACAACGGTTTAGGGTGAGCGTACGTGTTAGGGTATGGCTTAGTGTTAGCGTACGGGTTAGGATTAGGGGACGGGTGAGGGTAAGGCTTCAGGTAAGGGTTAGGGTTAAGGTTAGGGTTAGGGTTAGGGGACGGGGACGGGGACGGTTTTGGGTACAGGTTAGGGTACGACAACGGTTTAGGGTGAGCGTACGTGTTAGGGTACGGGTTAGTGTTAGCGTACGGGTTAGGATTAGGGGACGGGTGAGGGTAAGGCTTCGGGTAAGGGTTAGGGTTAGGGTTAGGGTTAGGGTTAGGGTTAGGGGATGGGGACGGTTTAGGGTACAGGTTAGTGTACGACAACGGTTTAGGGTGAGCATACGTGTTAGGGTACGGGTTAGTGTTAGCGTACGGATTAGGATTAGGGGACGGGTGAGGGTAAGGCTTCGGGTAAGGGTTAGGGTTAGGGTTAGGGTTAGGGTTAGGGTTAGGGGACGGGGACGGTTTAGGGTACAGGTTAGGGTACGACAACGGTTTAGGGTGAGCGTACGTGTTAGGGTACGGGTTAGTGTTAGCGTACGGATTAGGATGAGGGGACGTGTGAGGGTAAGGCTTCGGGTAAGGGTTAGGGTTAGGGTTAGGGTTAGGGTTAGGGTTAGGGGACGGGGACGGTTTAGGGTACAGGTTAGGGTACGACAACGGTTTAGGGTGAGCGTACGTGTTAGGGTATGGGTTAGTGTTAGCGTACGGGTTAGTGTTAGCGTACGGGTTAGCATTAGGGAACGGGTGAGGGTAAGGCTTCGGGTAAGGGTTAGGTTTAGGGTTCGGGTTAGGGTTAGGATTAGGGGACGGGGACTGTTTAGGGTAGAGTTTAGGGTACAACAAGGGTTTAGGGTGAGCCTACGTGTTAGGGTATGGGTTAGTGTTAGCGTACGGGCTAGGATTAGGGGACGGGTGAGGGTAAGGCTTCGGGTAAGGGTTAGAGTTAGGGTTAGGGTTAGGGTTAGGGTACGGGGACTGTTTAGGGTACAGGTTAGGGTACGACAATGGTTTAGGGTGAGCGTACGTGTTAGGGTACGGGTTAGTGTTAAAGTACGGGTTAGGATTAGGGGACGGGTGAGGGTAAGGGTTAGGGTTAGGGTTAGGGTTAGGGTTAGGGTTAGGGGACGGGGACGGTTTAGGGTACAGGTAACGGTACGACAACGGTTTAGGGTGAGCGTACGTATTAGGGTACGGGTTAGTGTTAGCGTACGGGTTAGGATTAGGGGACGGGTGAGGGTAAGGCTTTGGGTAAGGGTTAGGGTTGGGTTAGGGTTAGGGTTAGGGGACGGGGACGGTTTAGGGTACAGGTTAGGGTACGACAATGGTTTAGGGTGAGCGTACGTGTTAGGGTACGGGTTAGTGTTAGCGTACGGTTTAGGATTAGGGGACGGGTGAGTGTAAGGCTTCGGGTAAGGGTTAGGGTTAGGGTTAGGGTTAGGGGACAGGGACGGGGACGGTTTAGGGTACAGGTTAGGGTACGACAACGGTTTAGGGTGAGCGTACGTGTTAAGGTACGGGTTAGTGTTAGCGTACGGGTTAGGATGAGGGGACGGGTGAGGGTAAGTCTTCGGGTAAGGGTTAGGGTTAAGGTTAGGGTTAGGGTTAGGGTTAGGGGACGGGGACGGTTTAGGGTACAGGTTAGTATACGACAACGGTTTAGGGTGAGCGTAAGTGTTAGGGTACGGGTTAGTGTTAGCGTACGGGTTAGGATTAGGGGACGGGTGAGGGTAAGGCTTCGGGTAAGGGTTAGCGTTAGGGTTAGGGTTAGGGGACGGGGACGGTTTAGGGTACAGGTTAGGGTACGACAACGGTTTAGGGTGAGCGTACGTGTTAGGGTACGGGTTAGTGTTAGCGTACGGGTTAGGATGAGGGGACGGGTGAGGGTAAGGCTTCGGGTAAGGGTTAGGGTTAGGGTTAGGGTTAGGGTTAGGGTTAGGGGACGGGGACGGTTTAGGGTACAGGTTAAGGTACGACAATGGTTTAGGGTGAGAGTACGTGTTAGGGTACGGGTTAGTGTTAGCGTACGGGTTAGGATTAGGGGACGGGTGAGGGTAAGGATTCGGGTAAGGGTTAGGGTTAGGGTTAGGGTTAGGGTTAGAGTTAGGGGACGGGGATGTTTTAGGGTAAAGGTTAGGGTACGACAATAGTTTAGGGTTAGCGTACGTGTTAGGGTACGGGTAAGTGTTAGCGTACGGGTTAGGATTAGGGGACGGGTGAGGGTAAGGCTTCGGGTAAGGGTTAGGTGTAGGGTTAGGGTTAGGGTTAGGGTTAGGGGACGGGGACGATTTAGGGTACAGGTTAGCGTACGGCAACGGTTTAGGGTGAGCGTACGTGTTAAGGTACGGGTTAGTGTTAGCGTACGGGTTAGGATTAGGGGACGGGTGAGGGTAAGGGTTAGGGTTAGGGTTAGGGTTAGGGTTAGGGTTAGGTGACGGGGACGGTTTAGGGTACAGGTAAGGGTACGACAATGGTTTAGGGTGAGCGTACGTGTCAGGGTACGGGTTAGTGTTAGCGTACGGGTTTGGATTAGGGGACGGGTGAGGGTAAGGCTTTGGGTAAGGGTTAGGGTTAAGGTTAGGGTTAGGGTTAGGGGACGGGGACGGGGACGGTTTTGGGTACAGGTTAGGGTACGACAACGGTTTAGGGTGAGCGTACGTGTTAGGGTACGGGTTAGTGTTAGCGTACGGGTTAGGATTAGGGGACGGGTGAGGGTAAGGCTTCGGGTAAGGGTTAGGGTTAGGGTTAGGGTTAGGGTTAGGGTTAGGGGATGGGGACGGTTTAGGGTACAGGTTAGTGTACGACAACGGTTTAGGGTGAGCATACGTGTTAGGGTACGGGTTAGTGTTAGCGTACGGATTAGGATTAGGGGACGGGTGAGGGTAAGGCTTCGGGTAAGGGTTAGGGTTAGGGTTAGGGTTAGGGTTAGGGTTAGGGGACGGGGACGGTTTAGGGTACAGGTTAGGGTACGACAACGGTTTAGGGTGAGCGTACGTGTTAGGGTACGGGTTAGTGTTAGCGTACGGGTTAGGATGAGGGGACGTGTGAGGGTAAGGCTTCGGGTAAGGGTTAGGGTTAGGGTTAGGGTTAGGGTTAGGGTTAGGGGACGGGGACGGTTTAGGGTACAGGTTAGGGTACGACAACGGTTTAGGGTGAGCGTACGTGTTAGGGTACGGGTTAGTGTTAGCGTACGGGTTAGTGTTAGCGTACGGGTTAGGATTAGGGAACGGGTGAGGGTAAGGCTTCGGGTAAGGGTTAGGTTTAGGGTTCGGGTTAGGGTTAGGATTAGGGGACGGGGACTGTTTAGGGTAGAGTTTAGGGTACAACAAGGGTTTAGGGTGAGCCTACGTGTTAGGGTATGGGTTAGTGTTAGCGTACGGGCTAGGATTAGGGGACGGGTGAGGGTAAGGCTTCGGGTAAGGGTTAGAGTTAGGGTTAGGGTTAGGGTTAGGGTACGGGGACTGTTTAGGGTACAGGTTAGGGTACGACAATGGTTTAGGGTGAGCGTACGTGTTAGGGTACGGGTTAGTGTTAAAGTACGGGTTAGGATTAGGGGACGGGTGAGGGTAAGGGTTAGGGTTAGGGTTAGGGTTAGGGTTAGGGTTAGGGGACGGGGACGGTTTAGGGTACAGGTAACGGTACGACAACGGTTTAGGGTGAGCGTACGTATTAGGGTACGGGTTAGTGTTAGCGTACGGGTTAGGATTAGGGGACGGGTGAGGGTAAGGCTTTGGGTAAGGGTTAGGGTTGGGTTAGGGTTAGGGTTAGGGGACGGGGACGGTTTAGGGTACAGGTTAGGGTACGACAATGGTTTAGGGTGAGCGTACGTGTTAGGGTACGGGTTAGTGTTAGGGTACGGTTTAGGATTAGGGGACGGGTGAGTGTAAGGCTTCGGGTAAGGGTTAGGGTTAGGGTTAGGGTTAGGGGACAGGGACGGGGACGGTTTAGGGTACAGGTTAGGGTACGACAACGGTTTAGGGTGAGCGTACGTGTTAGGGTACGGGTTAGTGTTAGCGTACGGGTTAGGATTAGGTGACGGGTGAGGGTAAGGCTTCGGGTAAGGGTTAGGGTTAGGGTTAGGGTTAGGGTTAGGGTTAGGGGACGGGGACAGTTTAGGGTACAGGTTAGGGTACGACAACGTTTTAGGGTGAGCGTACGTGTTAAGGTACGGGTTAGTGTTAGCGTACGGGTTAGGATGAGGGGACGGGTGAGGGTAAGTCTTCGGGTAAGGGTTAGGGTTAAGGTTAGGGTTAGGGTTAGGGTTAGGGGACGGGGACTGTTTAGGGTACAGGTTAGTATACGACAACGGTTTAGGGTGAGCGTAAGTGTTAGGGTACGGGTTAGTGTTAGCGTACGGGTTAGGATTAGGGGACGGGTGAGGGTAAGGCTTCGGGTAAGGGTTAGGGTTAGGGTTAGGGTTAGGGGACGGGGACGGTTTAGGGTACAGGTTAGGGTACGACAACGGTTTAGGGTGAGCGTACGTGTTAGGGTACGGGTTAGTGTTAGCGTACGGGTTAGGATGAGGGGACGGGTGAGGGTAAGGCTTCGGGTAAGGGTTAGGGTTAGGGTTAGGGTTAGGGTTAGGGTTAGGGGACGGGGACGGTTTAGGGTACAGGTTAAGGTACGACAATGGTTTAGGGTGAGAGTACGTGTTAGGGTACGGGTTAGTGTTAGCGTACGGGTTAGGATTAGGGGACGGGTGAGGGTAAGGATTCGGGTAAGGGTTAGGGTTAGGGTTAGGGTTAGGGTTAGAGTTAGGTGACGGGGATGTTTTAGGGTAAAGGTTAGGGTACGACAACAGTTTAGGGTGAGCGTACGTGTTAGGGTACGGGTAAGTGTTAGCGTACGGGTTAGGATTAGGGGACGGGTGAGGGTAAGGCTTCGGGTAAGGGTTAGGTGTAGGGTTAGGGTTAGGGTTAGGTTTAGGGGACGGGGACGATTTAGGGTACAGGTTAGCGTACGGCAACGGTTTAGGGTGAGCGTACGTGTTAAGGTACGGGTTAGTGTTAGCGTACGGGTTAGGATTATGGGACGGGTGAGGGTAAGGGTTAGGGTTAGGGTTAGGGTTAGGGTTAGTGTTAGGTGACGGGGACGGTTTAGGGTACAGGTAAGGGTACGACAATGGTTTAGGGTGAGCGTACGTGTCAGGGTACGGGTTAGTGTTAGCGTACGGGTTTGGATTAGGGGACGGGTGAGGGTAAGGCTTTGGGTAAGGGTTAGGGTTAGGGTTAGGGTTAGGGTTAGGGTTAGGGGACGGGGACGGTTTAGGGTACAGGTTAGGGTACGACAACGGTTTAGGGTGAGCGTACGTGTTAGGGTATGGGTTAGTGTTAGCGTACGGTTTAGGATTAGGGGACGGGTGAGGGTAAGGCTTCGGGTAAGGGTTAGGGTTAGGGTTAGGGTTAATGTTAGGGGACGGGGACGGTTTAGGGTACAGGTTAGGGTACGACAACGGTTTAGGGTGAGCGTATGTGTTAGGGTACGGGTTAGTGTTAGCGTACGGGTTAGGATTAGGTGACGGGTGAGGGTAAGGCTTCGGGTAAGGGTTAGGGTTAGGGTTAGGGTTAGGGTTAGGGTTAGGGGACGGGGACGGTTTAGGGTACAGGTTAGGGTACGACAACGGTTTAGGGTGAGCGTACGTGTTAAGGTTCGGGTTAGTGTTAGCGTACGGGTTAGGATGAGGGGACGGGTGAGGGTAAGGCTTCGGGTAACGGTTAGGGTTAGGGTTAGGGTTAGGGTTAGGGGACGGGGACGGTTTAGGGTACAGGTTAGCGTACGGCAGCGGTTTAGGGTGAGCGTAAGTGTTAGGATACGGGTTAGTGTTAGCGTACGGGTTAGGATTAGGGGACGGGTGAGGGTAAGGGTTAGGGTTAGGGTTAGGGTTAGGGTTAGGGTTAGGGGACGGGGACGGTTTAGGGTACAGGTAAGGGTACGACAACGGTTTAGGGTGAGCGTACGTATTAGGGTACGGGTTAGTGTTAATGTACGGGTTAGGATTAGGGGACGGGTGAGGGTAAGGCTTTGGGTAAGGTTTATGGTTGGGTTAGGGTTAGGGTTAGGGGACGGGGACGGTTTAGGGTACAGGTTAGGGTACGACAACGGTTTAGGGTGAGCGTACGTGTTAGGGTACGGGTTAGTGTTAGCGTACGGTTTAGGATTAGAGGACGGGTGAGTGTAAGGCTTCGGGTAAGGGTTAGGGTTAGGGTTAGGGTTAGGGTTAGGGGACGGGGACGGTTTAGGGTACAGGTTAGGGTACGACAACGGTTTAGGGTGAGCGTACGTGTTAGGGTACGGGTTAGTGTTAGCGTACGGTTTAGGATTAGGTGACGGGTGAGGGTAAGGCTTCGGTAAGGGTTAGGGTTAGGGTTAGGGTTAGGGTTAGGGTTAGGGGACGGGGACGGTTTAGGGTACAGGTTAGGGTACGACAACGTTTTAGGGTGAGTGTACGTGTTAAGGTACGGGTTAGTGTTAGCGTACGGGTTAGGATAAGGGGACGGGTGAGGGTAAGGCTGCGGGTAAGGGTTAGTGTTAAGGTTAGGGTTAGGGTTAGGGTTAGGGGACGGGGACGGTTTAGGGTACAGGTTAGGGTACGACAACGGTTTAGGGTGAGCGTACGTGTTAGGGTACGGGTTAGTGTTAGCGTACGGGTTAGGATTAGGGGACGGGTGAGGGTAAGGCTTTGGGTAAGGGTTAGGGTTAGGGTTAGGGTTAGGGTTAGGGTTAGGGGACGGGGACGGTTTAGGGTACAGGTTAGGGTACGACAACGGTTTAGGGTGAGCGTACGTGTTAGGGTACGGGTTAGTGTTAGCGTACGGGTTAGGATTGGGGACGGGTGAGGGTAAGGCTTCGGGTAACGGTTAGGGTTAGGGTAAGGGTTAGGGTTAGGGTTAGGGGACGGGGATGGTTTAGGGTACAGGTTAGGGTACGACAACGGTTTAGGGTTAGCGTACGTGTTAGAGTACGGGTTAGTGTTAGCGTACGGGTTAGGATGACGGGACGGGTGAGGGTAAGGCTTCGGGTAGGGGTTAGGGTTAGGGTTAGGGTTAGGGTTAGGATTAGGGGACGGGGACGGTTTAGGGTACAGGTTAGTGTACGACAACGGTTTAGGGTGAGCGTACGTGTTAGGGTACGGGTTAGTGTTAGCGTACGGGTTAGGATTAGGGGACGGGTGAGGGTAAGGCTTCGGGTAAGGGTTAGGTTTAGGGTTAGGGTTAGGGGACGGGGACGGTTTAGGTTACAGGTTAGGGTACGACAACGGTTTAGGGTGAACGTACGTGATAGGGTACGGGTTAGTGTTAGCGTACGGGTTAGGATGAGGGGACGGGTGAGAGTAAGGCTTCCGGTAAGGGTTAGGGTTAGGGTTAGGGTTAGGGTTAGGGTTATGGGGCGGGGACGGTTTAGGGTACAGGTTAGTGTACGGCGACGGTTTAGGGTGAGCGTACGTGTTAGGGTACGGGTTATTGTTAGCGTACGGGTTAGGATTAGGGGACGGGTGAGGGTAAGGCTTTGGGTAAGGGTTAGGGTTAGGGTTAGGGTTAGGGTTAGGGTTAGGGGATGGGGACGGTTTAGGGTACAGGTTAGTGTACGACAACGGTTTAGGGTGAGCGTACGTGTTAGGGTACGGGTTAGTGTTAGTGTATGGGTTAGGATTAGGGGACGGGTGAGGGTAAGGCTTCGGGTAAGGGTTAGGGTTAGGGTTAGGGTTAGGGTTAGGGGACGGGGACGGTTTAGGGTACAGGTTAGGGTACGACAACGGTTTAGGGTGAGCGTACGTGTTAGGGTACGGGTTAGTGTTAGCGTACGGGTTAGGATGAGGGGACGGGTGAGGGTAAGGCTGCGGGTAAGGGTTAGGGTTAGGGTTAGGGTTAGGGATAGGGTTAGGGTTACGGGACGGGGACGGGTTAGGGTACAGGTTAGGGTACGACAACGGTTTAGGGTGAGCGTACGTGTTAGGGTACGGGTTAGTGTTAGCGTACGGGTTAGGATTAGGGGACGGGTAAGGGTAAGGCTTCGGGTAAGGGTTAGGGTTAGGGTTAGGGGACGGGGACGGGGACGGTTTAGGGTACAAGTTAGGGTACGACAACGGTTTAGGGTGAGCGTACGTGATAGGGTACGGGTTAGTGTTAGCGTACGGGTTAGGATGAGGGGACGGGTGAGGGTAAGGCTTCCGGTAAGGGTTAGGGTTAGGGTTAGCGTTAGGGTTAGGGTTAGGGTTAGGGTTAGGGTTACGGGACGGGGACGGTTGAGGGTACAGGTTAGGGTACGACAACGGTTTAGGGTGAGCGTACGTGTTAGGGTACGGGTTATTGTTATTGTACGGGTTAGGATTAGGGGACGGGTGAGGGTAAGGCTTCGGGTAAGGGTTAGGGTTAGGGTTAGGGTTATGGTTAGGGGACGGGCACGGTTTAGGGTACAGGTTAGGGTACGACAACTGTTTAGGGTGAGCGTAGGTGTTAGGCTACGGGTTAGTGTTAGCGTACGGGTTAGGATTAGGGGACAGGTGAGGGTAAGGCTTCGGGTAAGGGTTAGGGTTAGGGTTAGGGTTAGGGGACGGGGACGGTTTAGGGTACAGGTTTGGGTACGACAACGGTTTAGGGTGAGCGTACGTGTTAGGGTACGGGTTAGTGTTAGCGTACGGGTTAGGATTAGGGGACGGGTAAGGGTAAGGCTTCGGGTAAGGTTTAGGGTTAGGGTTAGGGTTAGGGTTAGGGGACGGGGACGGGGACGGTTTAGGGTACAGGTTAGGGTACGACAACGGTTTAGGGTGAGCGTACGTGTTAGGGTACTGGTTAGTGTTAGCGTACGGGTTAGGATTAGGGGACGGGTGAGGGTAAGGCTTCGGGTAAGGGTTAGGGTTAGGGTTAGGGTTAGGGTTAGGGTTAGGGGACGGGGTCGGTTTAGGGTACAGGTTAGTGTACGAGAACGGTTTAGGGTGAGCATACGTGTTAGGGTACGGGTTAGTGTTAGCGTACGGGTTAGGATTAGGGGACGGGTGAGGGTAAGGCTTCGGGTAAGGTTTAGGGTTAGGGTTAGGGTTAGGGTTAGGGTTAGGGGACGGGGACGGTTTAGGGTACAGGTTAGGGTACGACAACGGTTTAGGGTGAGCGTACGTGTTAGGGTACGGGTTAGTGTTAGCGTACGGGTTAGGATGAGGGGACGTTTGAGGGTAAGGCTTCGGGTAAGGGTTAGGGTTAGGTTTAGGGTTAGGGTTAGGGTTAGGGGACGGGGACGATTTAGGGTACAGGTTAGGGTACGACAACGCTTTAGGGTGAGCGTACGTGTTAGGGTACGGGTTAGTGTTAGCGTACGGGTTAGGATTAGGGGACGGGTGACTGTAAGGCTTCGGGTAAGGGTTAGGTTTAGGGTTCGGGTTAGGGTTAGGGTTAGGGGACGGGGACGGTTTAGGGTAGAGGTTAGATTACAACAACGGTTTATGGTGAGCCTACGTGTTAGGGTACGGGTTAGGATTAGGGGACGGGTGAGGGTAAGGCTTCGAGTAAGGGTTAGGGTTAGGGTTAGGGTTAGGGTTAGGGTTGGGGGACGGGGACGGTTTAGGGTACAGGTTAGAGTACGACAACGGTTTAGGGTGAGCGTACGTGTTAGGGTACGGGTTAGTGTTAGCGTACGGGTTAGGATTAGGGGACGGGTGAGGGTAAGGATTAGGGTTAGGGTTAGGGTTAGGGTTAGGGTTAGGGGACTGGGACGGTTTAGGGTACAGGTAAGGGTACGACAACGGTTTAGGGTGAGCGTACGTGTTAGGGTACGGGTTAGTGATAGCGTACGGGTTAGGATTAGGGGACGGGTGAGGGTAAGGCTTTGGGTAAGGGTTAGGATTAGGGTTAGGGTTAGGGTTAGGGGACGGGGATGGTTTAGGGTACAGGTTAGGGTACGACAACGGTTTAGGGTGAGCGTACGTGTTAGGGTACGGGTTAGTGTTAGCATACGGTTTAGGATTAGGGGACGTGTGAGGGTAAGGCTTCGGTAGGGTTAGGGTTAGGGTTAGGGTTAGGGGACGGAGACGGTTTAGGGTACAGGTTAGCGTACGACAACGGTTTAGGGTGAGCGTACGTGTTAGGGTACGGGTTAGTGTTAGCGTACGGGTTAGGATTAGGTGACGGGTGAGGGTAAGGCTTCGGGTAAGGGTTAGGGTTAGGGTTAGGGTTAGGGTTAGGGTTAGGGGACAGGGACGGTTTAGGGTACAGGTTAGGGTACGACAACGGTTTAGGGTGAGCGTACGTGTTAAGGTTCGGGTTAGTGTTAGCGTACGGGTTAGGATGAGGGGACGGGTGATGGTAAGGCTTCGGGTAAGGGTTAGGGTTAGGGTTAGTGTTAGGGTTAGGGTTAGGGGACTGGGACGGTTTAGGGTACAGGTTAGTGTACGACAACGTTTTAGGGTGAGCGTAAGTGTTAGGGTACGGGTTAGTGTTAGCGTACGGGTTAGGATTAGGGGACGGGTGAGGCTAAGGCTTCGGGTAAGGGTTAGGGTTAGGGTTAGGGTTAGGGGACGGGGACGGTTTAGGGTACAGGTTAGGGTACGACAACGGTTTAGGGTGAGTGTACGTGTTAGGGTACGGGTTAGTGTTAGCGTACAGGTTAGGATGAGGGGACGGGTGAGTGTAAGGCTTCGGGTAAGGGTTAGGGTTAGGGTTAGGTTTAGGGTTAGGGTTAGGGGACGGGGACGGTTTAGGGTACAGGTTAGGGTACGACAACGGTTTAGGGTGAGCGTACGTGTTAGGGTACGGGTTAGTGTTAGCGTACGGGTTAGGATAAGGGGACGGGTGAGGGTAAGGCTTCGTTTAAGGGTTAGGGTTAGGGTTAGGGTTAGGGTTAGGGTTAGGGGACGGGGACGGTTTAGGGTACAGGTTAGGGTACGGCAACGGTTTAGGGTGAGCGTACGTGTTAGGGTACGGGTTAGTGTTAGCGTACGGGTTAGGATTAGGGGACGGGTGAGGATAAGGCTTCGGGTAAGGGTTTGGGTTAGGGTTAGGCTTAGGGTTAGGGTTAGGGGACGAGGACGGTTTAGGGTACAGGTTAGGGTACGACAACGGTTTAGGGTGAGCGTACGTGTTAGGGTACGGGTTAGTGTTAGCGTACGGGTTAGGATTAGGGGACCGGTGAGGGTAAGGCTTCTGGAAAGGGTTAGGGTTAGGTTTAGGGTTAGGGTTAGGGTTAGGGGACGGGGACGGTTTAGGGTACAGGTTAGGGTACGACAACGGTTTAGGGTGAGCGTACGTGTTAGGCTACGTGTTAGTGTTAGCGTTCGGGTTAGGATTAAGGGACGGGTGAGGGTAAGGCTACGGGTAAGGGTTAGGGTTAGGGGACGGGGACGGTTTAGGGTACAGGTTAGGGTACGACAACAGTTTAGGGTGAGCGTACGTGTTAGGGTACGGGTTAGTGTTAGCGTACGGGTTAGGATTAGGGGACGGGTGAGGGTAAGGCTTCGGCTAAGGGTTAGTGTTAGGGTTAGGGTTAGGGTTAGGGTTAGGGGACGGGGACGGTTTAGGGTACAGGTTAGGGTACTACAACAGTTTAGGGTGAGCGTACTTGTTAGGATACTGGTTAGTGTTAGCGTACGGGTTGGGATGAGGGGACGTGTGAGGGTACGGCTTCGGGTAAGGGTAGGGTTAGGGTTAGGGTTAGGGTTAGGGTTAGGGAACGGGGACGGTTTAGGGTACAGGTTAGGGTACGACAACGGTTTAGGGTGAGCGTACGTGTTAGGGTACAGGTTAGTGTTAGCGTACGGGTTAGGATTAGGGGACGGGTGAGGGTAAGGCTTCGGGTAAGGGTTAGGTTTAGGGGTAGGGTTACGGTTAAGGTTAGGGGACGGGGATGGTTTAGGGTACAGGTTAGGGTACGACAACGGTTTAGGGTGAGCGTATGTGTTAGGGTACGGATTAGTGTTAGCATACGGGTTAGGATTAGGGGACGGGTGAGGGTAAGGCTTCGGGTAGGGGTTAGGGTTAGGGTTAGGTTTAGGGTTAGGGTTAGGGGACGGGGACGGTTTAGGGTACAGGTTAAGGTACGACAACGGTTTAGGGTGAGAGTACGTGTTAGGGTACGGGTTAGTGTTAGCGTACGGGTTAGGATTAGGGGACGGGTGAGGGTAAGGATTTGAGTAAGGGTTAGGGTTAGGGTTAGGGTTAGGGTTAGAGTTAGGGGATGGGGATGTTTTAGGGTAAAGGTTAGGGTACGACAACAGTTTAGGCTGAGCGTACGTGTTAGGGTACGGGTAAGTGTTAGCGTACGGTTTAGGATTAGGGGACGGGTGAGGGTAAGGCTTCGGGTAAGTGTTAGGTGTAGGGTTAGGGTTAGGGTTAGGGTTAGGGGACGGGGACGGTTTAGGGTACAGGTTAGCGTACGGCAACGGTTTAGGGTGAGCGTACGTGTTAGGGTACGGGTTAGTGTTAGCGTACGGGTTAGGATGAGGGGACGGGTGAGGGTAAGTCTTCGGGTATGGGTTAGGGTTAAGGTTAGGGTTAGGGTTAGGGTTAGGGGACGGGGACGGTTTAGGGTACAGGTTAGTATACGACAACGGTTTAGGGTGAGCGTACGTGTTAGGGTACGGGTTAGTGTTAGCGTACGGGTTAGGATTAGGGGACGGGTGAGGGTAAGGCTTCGGGTAAGGGTTAGGGTTAGGGTTAGGGTTAGGGGACGGGGACGGTTTAGGGTACAGGTTAGGGTACGACAACGGTTTAGGGTGAGCGTACGTGTTAGGGTACGGGTTAGTGTTAGCGTACGGGTTAGGATGAGGGGACGGGTGAGGGTAAGGCTTCGGGTAAGGGTTAGGGTTAGGGTTAGGGTTAGGGTTAGGGTTAGGGCACGGGGACGGTTTAGGGTACAGGTTAAGGTACGACAATGGTTTAGGGTGAGAGTACGTGTTAGGGTACGGGTTAGTGTTAGCGTACGGGTTAGGATTAGGGGACGGGTGAGGGTAAGGATTCGGGTAAGGGTTAGGGTTAGGGTTAGGGTTAGGGTTAGAGTTAGGGGACGGGGATGTTTTAGGGTAAAGGTTAGGGTACGACAACAGTTTAGGGTGAGCGTACGTGTTAGGGTACGGGTAAGTGTTAGCGTACGGGTTAGGATTAGGGGACGGGTGAGGGTAAGGCTTCGGGTAAGGGTTAGGTGTAGGGTTAGGGTTAGGGTTAGGGTTAGGGGACGGGGACGATTTAGGGTACAGGTTAGCGTACGGCAACGGTTTAGGGTGAGCGTACGTGTTAAGGTACGGGTTAGTGTTAGCGTACGGGTTAGGATTAGGGGACGGGTGAGGGTAAGGGTTAGGGTTAGGGTTAGGGTTAGGGTTAGGGTTAGGTGACGGGGACGGTTTAGGGTACAGGTAAGGGTACGACAATGGTTTAGGGTGAGCGTACGTGTCAGGGTACGGGTTAGTGTTAGCGTACGGGTTTGGATTAGGGGACGGGTGAGGGTAAGGCTTTGGGTAAGGGTTAGGGTTAGGGTTAGGGTTAGGGTTAGTGTTAGGGGACAGGGACGGTTTAGGGTACAGGTTAGGGTACGACAACGGTTTAGGGTGAGCGTACGTGTTAGGGTATGGGTTAGTGTTAGCGTACGGTTTAGGATTAGGGGACGGGTGAGGGTAAGGCTTCGGGTAAGGGTTAGGGTTAGGGTTAGGGTTAATGTTAGGGGACGGGGACGGTTTAGGGTACAGGTTAGGGTACGACAACGGTTTAGGGTGAGCGTACGTGTTAGGGTACGGGTTAGTGTTAGCGTACGGGTTAGGATTAGGTGACGGGTGAGGGTAAGGCTTCGGGTAAGGGTTAGGGTTAGGGTTAGGGTTAGGGTTAGGGTTAGGGGACGGGGACGGTTTAGGGTACAGGTTAGGGTACGACAACGGTTTAGGGTGAGCGTACGTGTTAAGGTTCGGGTTAGTGTTAGCGTACGGGTTAGGATGAGGGGACGGGTGAGGGTAAGGCTTCGGGTAAGGGTTAGGGTTAGGGTTAGGGTTAGGGTTAGGGGACGGGGACGGTTTAGGGTACAGGTTAGCGTACGGCAGCGGTTTAGGGTGAGCGTAAGTGTTAGGATACGGGTTAGTGTTAGCGTACGGGTTAGGATTAGGGGACGGGTGAGGGTAAGGGTTAGGGTTAGGGTTAGGGTTAGGGTTAGGGTTAGGGGACGGGGACGGTTTAGGGTACAGGTAAGGGTACGACAACGGTTTAGGGTGAGCGTACGTATTAGGGTACGGGTTAGTGTTAGTGTACGGGTTAGGATTAGGGGACGGGTGAGGGTAAGGCTTTGGGTAAGGTTTATGGTTGGGTTAGGGTTAGGGTTAGGGGACGGGGACGGTTTAGGGTACAGGTTAGGGTACGACAACGGTTTAGGGTGAGCGTACGTGTTAGGGTACGGGTTAGTGTTAGCGTACGGTTTAGGATTAGAGGACGGGTGAGTGTAAGGCTTCGGGTAAGGGTTAGGGTTAGGGTTAGGGTTAGGGTTAGGGGACGGGGACGGTTTAGGGTACAGGTTAGGGTACGACAACGGTTTAGGGTGAGCGTACGTGTTAGGGTACGGGTTAGTGTTAGCGTACGGTTTAGGATTAGGTGACGGGTGAGGGTAAGGCTTCGGTAAGGGTTAGGGTTAGGGTTAGGGTTAGGGTTAGGGTTAGGGGACGGGGACGGTTTAGGGTACAGGTTAGGGTACGACAACGTTTTAGGGTGAGCGTACGTGTTAAGGTACGGGTTAGTGTTAGCGTACGGGTTAGGATTAGGGGACGGGTGAGGGTAAGGCTGCGGGTAAGGGTTAGTGTTAAGGTTAGGGTTAGGGTTAGGGTTAGGGGACGGGGACGGTTTAGGGTACAGGTTAGGGTACGACAACGGTTTAGGGTGAGCGTACGTGTTAGGGTACGGGTTAGTGTTAGCGTACGGGTTAGGATTAGGGGACGGGTGAGGGTAAGGCTTTGGGTAAGGGTTAGGGTTAGGGTTAGGGTTAGGGTTAGGGTT
Source organism: Delphinapterus leucas (assembly GCF_059928025.1). Lineage (NCBI taxonomy): Eukaryota > Metazoa > Chordata > Mammalia > Artiodactyla > Monodontidae > Delphinapterus > Delphinapterus leucas. Next base: position 93,169 of record NC_143139.1, on the reverse strand, counting down.
AGGGGACGGGGACGGTTTAGGGTACAGGTTAGGGTACGACAACGGTTTAGGGTGAGCGTACGTGTTAGGGTACGGGTTAGTGTTAGCGTACGGGTTAGGATTGGGGACGGGTGAGGGTAAGGCTTCGGGTAAGGGTTAGGGTTAGGGTAAGGGTTAGGGTTAGGGTTAGGGGACGGGGATGGTTTAGGGTACAGGTTAGGGTACGACAACGGTTTAGGGTTAGCGTACGTGTTAGAGTACGGGTTAGTGTTAGCGTACGGGTTAGGATGACGGGACGGGTGAGGGTAAGGCTTCGGGTAGGGGTTAGGGTTAGGGTTAGGGTTAGGGTTAGGATTAGGGGACGGGGACGGTTTAGGGTACAGGTTAGTGTACGACAACGGTTTAGGGTGAGCGTACGTGTTAGGGTACGGGTTAGTGTTAGCGTACGGGTTAGGATTAGGGGACGGGTGAGGGTAAGGCTTCGGGTAAGGGTTAGGTTTAGGGTTAGGGTTAGGGGACGGGGACGGTTTAGGTTACAGGTTAGGGTACGACAACGGTTTAGGGTGAACGTACGTGATAGGGTACGGGTTAGTGTTAGCGTACGGGTTAGGATGAGGGGACGGGTGAGAGTAAGGCTTCCGGTAAGGGTTAGGGTTAGGGTTAGGGTTAGGGTTAGGGTTATGGGGCGGGGACGGTTTAGGGTACAGGTTAGTGTACGGCGACCTTTTAGGGTGAGCGTACGTGTTAGGGTACGGGTTATTGTTAGCGTACGGGTTAGGATTAGGGGACGGGTGAGGGTAAGGCTTTGGGTAAGGGTTAGGGTTAGGGTTAGGGTTAGGGTTAGGGTTAGGGGATGGGGACGGTTTAGGGTACAGGTTAGTGTACGACAACGGTTTAGGGTGAGCGTACGTGTTAGGGTACGGGTTAGTGTTAGCGTATGGGTTAGGATTAGGGGACGGGTGAGGGTAAGGCTTCGGGTAAGGGTTAGGGTTAGGGTTAGGGTTAGGGTTAGGGGACGGGGACGGTTTAGGGTACAGGTTAGGGTACGACAACGGTTTAGGGTGAGCGTACGTGTTAGGGTACGGGTTAGTGTTAGCGTACGGGTTAGGATGAGGGGACGGGTGAGGGTAAGGCTGCGGGTAAGGGTTAGGGTTAGGGTTAGGGTTAGGGATAGGGTTAGGGTTACGGGACGGGGACGGGTTAGGGTACAGGTTAGGGTACGACAACGGTTTAGGGTGAGCGTACGTGTTAGGGTACGGGTTAGTGTTAGCGTACGGGTTAGGATTAGGGGACGGGTAAGGGTAAGGCTTCGGGTAAGGGTTAGTGTTAGGGTTAGGGGACGGGGACGGGGACGGTTTAGGGTACAAGTTAGGGTACGACAACGGTTTAGGGTGAGCGTACGTGATAGGGTACGGGTTAGTGTTAGCGTACGGGTTAGGATGAGGGGACGGGTGAGGGTAAGGCTTCCGGTAAGGGTTAGGGTTAGGGTTAGCGTTAGGGTTAGGGTTAGGGTTAGGGTTAGGGTTACGGGACGGGGACGGTTGAGGGTACAGGTTAGGGTACGACAACGGTTTAGGGTGAGCGTACGTGTTAGGGTACGGGTTATTGTTATTGTACGGGTTAGGATTAGGGGACGGGTGAGGGTAAGGCTTCGGGTAAGGGTTAGGGTTAGGGTTAGGGTTATGGTTAGGGGACGGGCACGGTTTAGGGTACAGGTTAGGGTACGACAACTGTTTAGGGTGAGCGTAGGTGTTAGGCTACGGGTTAGTGTTAGCGTACGGGTTAGGATTAGGGGACAGGTGAGGGTAAGGCTTCGGGTAAGGGTTAGGGTTAGGGTTAGGGTTAGGGGACGGGGACGGTTTAGGGTACAGGTTTGGGTATGACAACGGTTTAGGGTGAGCGTACGTGTTAGGGTACGGGTTAGTGTTAGCGTACGGGTTAGGATTAGGGGACGGGTAAGGGTAAGGCTTCGGGTAAGATTTAGGGTTAGGGTTAGGGTTAGGGTTAGGGGACGGGGACGGGGACGGTTTAGGGTACAGGTTAGGGTACGACAACGGTTTAGGGTGAGCGTACGTGTTAGGGTACTGGTTAGTGTTAGCGTACGGGTTAGGATTAGGGGACGGGTGAGGGTAAGGCTTCGGGTAAGGGTTAGGGTTAGGGTTAGGGTTAGGGTTAGGGTTAGGGGACGGGGACGGTTTAGGGTACAGGTTAGTGTACGAGAACGGTTTAGGGTGAGCATACGTGTTAGGGTACGGGTTAGTGTTAGCGTACGGGTTAGGATTAGGGGACGGGTGAGGGTAAGGCTTCGGGTAAGGTTTAGGGTTAGGGTTAGGGTTAGGGTTAGGGTTAGGGGACGGGGACGGTTTAGGGTACAGGTTAGGGTACGACAACGGTTTAGGGTGAGCGTACGTGTTAGGGTACGGGTTAGTGTTAGCGTACGGGTTAGGATGAGGGGACGTTTGAGGGTAAGTCTTCGGGTAAGGGTTAGGGTTAGGGTTAGGGTTAGGGTTAGGGTTAGGGGACGGGGACGATTTAGGGTACAGGTTAGTGTACGACAACGCTTTAGGGTGAGCGTACGTGTTAGGGTACGGGTTAGTGTTAGCGTACGGGTTAGGATTAGGGGACGGGTGACTCTAAGGCTTCGGGTAAGGGTTAGGTTTAGGGTTCGGGTTAGGGTTAGGGTTAGGGGACGGGGACGGTTTAGGGTAGAGGTTAGATTACAACAACGGTTTATGGTGAGCCTACGTGTTAGGGTACGGGTTAGGATTAGGGGACGGGTGAGGGTAAGGCTTCGAGTAAGGGTTAGGGTTAGGGTTAGGGTTAGGGTTAGGGTTGGGGGACGGGGACGGTTTAGGGTACAGGTTAGAGTACGACAACGGTTTAGGGTGAGCGTACGTGTTAGGGTACGGGTTAGTGTTAGCGTACGGGTTAGGATTAGGGGACGGGTGAGGGTAAGGATTAGGGTTAGGGTTAAGGTTAGGGTTAGGGTTAGGGGACTGGGACGGTTTAGGGTACAGGTAAGGGTACGACAACGGTTTAGGGTGAGCGTACGTGTTAGGGTACGGGTTAGTGATAGCGTACGGGTTAGGATTAGGGGACGGGTGATGGTAAGGCTTTGGGTAAGGGTTAGGATTAGGGTTAGGGTTAGGGTTAGGGGACGGGGATGGTTTAGGGTACAGGTTAGGGTACGACAACGGTTTAGGGTGAGCGTACGTGTTAGGGTACGGGTTAGTGTTAGCATACGGTTTAGGATTAGGGGACGTGTGAGGGTAAGGCTTCGGTAGGGTTAGGGTTAGGGTTAGGGTTAGGGGACGGAGACGGTTTAGGGTACAGGTTAGCGTACGACAACGGTTTAGGGTGAGCGTACGTGTTAGGGTACGGGTTAGTGTTAGCGTACGGGTTAGGATTAGGTGACGGGTGAGGGTAAGGCTTCGGGTAAGGGTTAGGGTTAGGGTTAGGGTTAGGGTTAGGGTTAGGGGACAGGGACGGTTTAGGGTACAGGTTAGGGTACGACAACGGTTTAGGGTGAGCGTACGTGTTAAGGTTCGGGTTAGTGTTAGCGTACGGGTTAGGATGAGGGGACGGGTGATGGTAAGGCTTCGGGTAAGGGTTAGGGTTAGGGTTAGTGTTAGGGTTAGGGTTAGGGGACTGGGACGGTTTAGGGTACAGGTTAGTGTACGACAACGTTTTAGGGTGAGCGTAAGTGTTAGGGTACGGGTTAGTGTTAGCGTACGGGTTAGGATTAGGGGACGGGTGAGGCTAAGGCTTCGGGTAAGGGTTAGGGTTAGGGTTAGGGTTAGGGGACGGGGACGGTTTAGGGTACAGGTTAGGGTACGACAACGGTTTAGGTTGAGTGTACGTGTTAGGGTACGGGTTAGTGTTAGCGTACAGGTTAGGATGAGGGGACGGGTGAGTGTAAGGCTTCGGGTAAGGGTTAGGGTTAGGGTTAGGTTTAGGGTTAGGGTTAGGGGACGGGGACGGTTTAGGGTACAGGTTAGGGTACGACAACGGTTTAGGGTGAGCGTACGTGTTAGGGTACGGGTTAGTGTTAGCGTACGGGTTAGGATAAGGGGACGGGTGAGGGTAAGGCTTCGTTTAAGGGTTAGGGTTAGGGTTAGGGTTAGGGTTAGGGTTAGGGGACGGGGACGGTTTAGGGTACAGGTTAGGGTACGGCAACGGTTTAGGGTGAGCGTACGTGTTAGGGTACGGGTTAGTGTTAGCGTACGGGTTAGGATTAGGGGACGGGTGAGGATAAGGCTTCGGGTAAGGGTTTGGGTTAGGGTTAGGCTTAGGGTTAGGGTTAGGGGACGAGGACGGTTTAGGGTACAGGTTAGGGTACGACAACGGTTTAGGGTGAGCGTACGTGTTAGGGTACGGGTTAGTGTTAGCGTACGGGTTAGGATTAGGGGACCGGTGAGGGTAAGGCTTCTGGAAAGGGTTAGGGTTAGGTTTAGGGTTAGGGTTAGGGTTAGGGGACGGGGACGGTTTAGGGTACAGGTTAGGGTACGACAACGGTTTAGGGTGAGCGTACGTGTTAGGCTACGGGTTAGTGTTAGCGTTCGGGTTAGGATTAAGGGACGGGTGAGGGTAAGGCTACGGGTAAGGGTTAGGGTTAGGGGACGGGGACGGTTTAGGGTACAGGTTAGGGTACGACAACAGTTTAGGGTGAGCGTACGTGTTAGGGTACGGGTTAGTGTTAGCGTACGGGTTAGGATTAGGGGACGGGTGAGGGTAAGGCTTCGGCTAAGGGTTAGTGTTAGGGTTAGGGTTAGGGTTAGGGTTAGGGGACGGGGACGGTTTAGGGTACAGGTTAGGGTACTACAACAGTTTAGGGTGAGCGTACGTGTTAGGATACTGGTTAGTGTTAGCGTACGTGTTAGGATTAAGGGACGGGTGAGGGTAAGGCTTCGGGTAAGGGTTAGGGTTAGGGTTAGGGTTAGGGTTAGGGGACGGGGACGGTTTAGGGTACAGGTTAGGGTACGACAACGGTTTAAGGTGAGCGTACGTGTTAGGGTACGGGTTAGTGTTAGCGTACGGGTTAGGATTAGGGGACGGGTGAGGGTAAGGCTTCGGCTAAGGGTAAGTGTTAGGGTTAGGGTTAGGTTTAGGGTTAGGGGATGGGGACGGTTTAGGGTACAGGTTAGGGTACGACAACAGTTTAGGGTGAGCGTACGTGTTAGGGTACTGGTTAGTGTTAGCGTACGGGTTGGGATGAGGGGAAGTGTGAGGGTAAGGCTTCGGGTAAGGGTAGGGTTAGGGTTAGGGTTAGGGTTAGGGGACGGGGACGGGGACGGTTTAGGGTACAGGTTAGGGTACGACAACGGTTTAGGGTGAGCGTACGTGTTAGGGTACGGGTTAGTGTTAGCGTACGGGTTAGGATTAGGGGACGGGTGAGGGTAAGGCTTCGGGTAAGGGTTAGTGTTAGGGTTAGGGTTACGGTTAAGGTTAGGGGACGGGGACCGTTTAGGGTACAGGTTAGTGTACAACAATGGTTTAGGGTGAGCGTACGTGTTAGGGTACGGATTAGTGTTAGCGTACGGGTTAGGATTAGGGGACGGGTGAGGGTAAGGCTTCGGGTAAGGGTTAGGGTTAGGGTTAGGGTTAGGGTTAGGGGACGGGGACGGGGACGGTTTAGGGTACAGGTTAGGGAACGACAACGATTTAGGGTGAGAGTACGTGTTAGGGTACGGGTTAGTGTTAGCGTACGGGTTAGGATTAGGGGACGGGTGAGGGTAAGGCTTCGGGTAGGGGTTAGGTTTAGGGTTAGGGTTAGGGTTAGGGTTAGGGGACGGGGACGGTTTAGGGTACAGTTTAGGGTACGACAACGGTTTAGGGTGAGCGTACGTGTTAGAGTACGGGTTAGTGTTAGCGTACGGGTTAGGATTAGGGGACGGGTGAGGGTAAGGCTTCGGGTAAGGGTTAGGTTTAGGGTTAGGGTTAGGGTTAGGGTTAGGGGACGGGGACGGTTTAGGGTACAGGTTAGGGTACGACAACGGTTTAGGGTGAGCGTACGTGTTAGAGTACGGGTTAGTGTTAGCGTACGGGTTAGGATTAGGGGACGGGTGAGGGTAAGGCTTCGGGTTAGGGTTAGGGTTAAGGTTAGGGTTAGGGTTAGGGGACGGGGACGGGGACGGTTTTGGGTACAGGTTAGGGTACGACAACGGTTTAGGGTGAGCGTACGTGTTAGGGTACGGGTTAGTGTTAGCGTACGGGTTAGGATTAGGGGACGGGTGAGGGTAAGGCTTCGGGTAAGGGTTAGGGTTAGGGTTAGGGTTAGGGTTAGGGTTAGGGGACGGGGACGGTTTAGGGTACAGGTTAGTGTACGACAACGGTTTAGGGTGAGCATACGTGTTAGGGTACGGGTTAGTGTTAGCGTACGGATTAGGATTAGGGGACGGGTGAGGGTAAGGCTTCGTGTAAGGGTTAGGGTTAGCGTTAGGGTTAGGGTTAGGGTTAGGGGACGGGGACGGTTTAGGGTACAGGTTAGGGTACGACAACGGTTTAGGGTGAGCGTACGTGTTAGCGTACGGGTTAGTGTTAGCGTACGGGTTAGGATGAGGGGACGTGTGAGGGTAAGGCTTCGGGTAAGGGTTAGGGTTAGGGTTAGGGTTAGGGTTAGGGTTAGGGGACGGGGACGGTTTAGGGTACAGGTTAGGGTACGACAACGGTTTAGGGTGAGCGTACGTGTTAGGGTACGGGTTAGTGTTAGCGTACGGGTTAGGATTAGGGGACGGGTGAGGGTAAGGCTTCGGGTAAGGGTTAGGTTTAGGGTTCGGGTTAGGGTTAGGGTTAGGGGACGGCGACTGTTTAGGGTAGAGTTTAGGGTACAACAACGGTTTAGGGTGAGCCTACGTGTTAGGGTACGGGTTAGTGTTAGCGTACGGGTTAGGATTAGGGGACGGGTGAGGGTAAGGCTTCGGGTAAGGGTTAGGGTTAGGGTTAGGGTTAGGGTTAGGGGACGGGGACTGTTTAGGGTACAGGTTAGGGTACGACAATGGTTTAGGGTGAGCGTACGTGTTAGGGTACGGGTTAGTGTTAAAGTACGGGTTAGGATTAGGGGACGGGTGAGGGTAAGGGTTAGGGTTAGGGTTAGGGTTAGGGTTAGGGTTAGGGGACGGGGACGGTTTAGGGTACAGGTAACGGTACGACAACGGTTTAGGGTGAGCGTACGTACTAGGGTACGGGTTAGTGTTAGCGTACGGGTTAGGATTAGGGGACGGGTGAGGGTAAGGCTTTGGGTAAGGGTTAGGGTTGGGTTAGGGTTAGGGTTAGGGGACGGGGACGGTTTAGGGTACAGGTTAGGGTACGACAACGGTTTAGGGTGAGCGTACGTGTTAGGGTACGGGTTAGTGTTAGCGTACGGTTTAGGATTAGGGGACGGGTGAGTGTAAGGCTTCGGGTAAGGGTTAGGGTTAGGGTTAGGGTTAGGGTTAGGGGACGGGGACGGTTTAGGGTACAGGTTAGGGTACGACAACGGTTTAGGGTGAGCGTACGTGTTAGGGTACGGGTTAGTGTTAGCGTACGGGTTAGGATTAGGTGACGGGTGAGGGTAAGGCTTCGGGTAAGGGTTAGGGTTAGGGTTAGGGTTAGGGTTAGGGTTAGGGGACGGGGACGGTTTAGGGTACAGGTTAGTGTACGACAACGGTTTAGGGTGAGCGTAAGTGTTAGGGTACGGGTTAGTGTTAGCGTACGGGTTAGGTTTAGGGGACGGGTGAGGGTAAGGCTTCGGGTAAGGGTTAGGGTTAGGGTTAGGGTTAGGGGACGGGGACGGTTTAGGGTACAGGTTAGGGTACGACAACGGTTTAGGGTTAGCGTACGTGTTAGGGTACGGGTTAGTGTTAGCGTACGGGTTAGGATGACGGGACGGGTGAGGGTAAGGCTTCGGGTAGGGGTTAGGGTTAGGGTTAGGGTTAGGGTTAGGGTTAGGGGACGGGGACGGTTTAGGGTACAGGTTAGTGTACGACAACGGTTTAGGGTGAGCGTACGTGTTAGGGTACGGGTTAGGGTTAGCGTACGGGTTAGGATTAGGGGACGGGTGAGGGTAAGGCTTCGGGTAAGGGTTAGGTTTAGGGTTAGGGTTAGGGGACGGGGACGGTTTAGGTTCCAGGTTAGGGTGCGACAACGGTTTAGGGTGAACGTACGTGATAGGGTACGGGTTAGTGTTAGCGTACGGGTTAGGATGAGGGGACGGGTGAGAGTAAGGCTTCCGGTAAGGGTTAGGGTTAGGGTTAGTGTTAGGGTTAGGGTTATGGGGCGGGGACGGTTTAGCCTACAGGTTAGTGTACGGCGACGGTTTAGGGTGAGCGTACGTGTTAGGGTACGGGTTATTTTTAGCGTACGGGTTAGGATTAGGGGACGGGTGAGGGTAAGGCTTTGGGTAAGGGTTAGGGTTAGGGTTAGGGTTAGGGTTAGGGTTAGGGGATGGGGACGGTTTAGGGTACAGGTTAGTGTACGACAACGGTTTAGGGTGAGCGTACGTGGTAGGGTACGGGTTAGTGTTAGCGTATGGGTTAGGATTAGGGGACGGGTGAGGGTAAGGCTTCGGGTAAGGGTTAGGGTTAGGGTTAGGGTTAGGGTTAGGGGACGGGGACGGTTTAGGGTACAGGTTAGGGTACGACAACGGTTTAGGCTGAGCGTACGTGTTAGGGTACGGGTTAGTGTTAGCGTACGGGTTAGGATTAGGGGACGGGTGAGGGTAAGGCTGCGGGTAAGGGTTAGGGTTAGGGTTAGGATTAGGGTTAGGGGACGGGGACGGTTTAGTGTATAGGTTAGGGTACGACAACGGTTTAGGGTGAGCGTACGTGTTAGGGTACGGGTTAGTGTTAGCGTACCGGTTAGGATTAGGGGACGGGTGAGGGTAAGGCTTCCGGTAAGGGTTAGGGTTAGGGTTAGGGTTAGGGTTAGGGTTAGGGTTACGGGACGGGGACGGTTTAGGGTACAGGTTAGGGTACGACAACGGTTTAGGGTGAGAGTACGTGTTAGGGTACGGGTTAGTGTTAGCGTATGGGTTACGATTAGGGGACGGGTAAGGGTAAGGCTTCGGGTAAGGGTTAGGGTTAGGGTTAGGGTTAGGGTTAGGGGACGGGGACTGTTTAGGGTACAGGTTAGGGTACGACAATGGTTTAGGGTGAGCGTACGTGTTAGGGTACGGGTTAGTGTTAGCGTACGGGTTAGGATTAGGGGACGGGTGAGGGTAAGGCTTCGGGTAAGGGTTAGGGTTAGCGTTACGGTTAGGGTTAGGGTTAGGGGACGGGGACGGTTTAGGGTACAGCTTAGGGTACGACAACGGTTTAGGGTGAGCCTACGTGTTAGGGTACGTATTAGTGTTAGCGTACGGGTTAGGATGATGGGACGGGTGAGGGTAAGGCTTCGGGTAAGGGTTAGGGTTAGGGTTAGGGTTAGGGTTTGGGTTAGGGGACGGGGACGGTTTAGGGTACAGGTAAGGGTACGACAACAGTTTAGGGTGAGCGTACGTGTTAGGGTTCGGGTTAGTCTTTGCGTACGGGTTAGGATGAGGGGACGGGTGAGGATAAGGCTTCGGGTAAGGTTTAGGGTTAGGGTTAGGGTTAGGGTTAGGTTTAGGGGACGGGGACGGTTTAGGGTACAGGTTAGGGTACGACAACGGTTTAGGGTGAACGTACGTTAGGGTACGGATTAGTGTTAGCGTACGGGTTAGGATTAGGGGACGGGTGAGGGTAAGGCTTCGGTTAAGGGTTAGGGTTAGGGTTAGGGTTAGGGTTAGGGGACGGGGACGTTTTAGGGTACAGGTTAGGGTACGACAACGGTTTAGGGTGAGCGTGCGTGTTAGGGTATGTGTTAGTGTTAGCGTACGGGTTAGGATTAGGGGACGGGTGAGGGTAAGGCTTCGGGTAAGGGTTAGGGTTAGGGTTAGGGTTAGGGTTAGGGGACGGGAACGGGGACGGTTTAGGGTAGAGGTTAGGGTACAACAACGGTTAAGGGTCAGCGTATGTGTTAGGGTATGGGTTTGTGTTAGCGTACGGGTTAGGATTAGGGGACGGGTGAGGGTAAGGCTGCGGGTAAGGGTTAGAGTTAGGTTTAGGGTTAGGGTTAGGGTTAGGGGACGGGGACGGTTTAGGGTACAGGTTAGGGTACGACAACGGTTTAGGGTGAGCGTACGTGTTAGGTTACGGGTTAGTGTTAGCGTACGGGTTAGGATTAGGGGACGGGTGAGGGTAAGGCTTTGGGTAAGGGTTAGGGTTAGGGTTAGGTTTAGGGTTAGGGTTAGGGGACGGGGACGGTTTAGGGTACAGGTTAGGGTACGACAACGGTTTAGGGTGAGCGTACGTGTTAGGGTACGGGTTAGTGTTAGCGTACGGGTTAGGATTGGGGACGGGTGAGGGTAAGGCTTCGGGTAAGGGTTAGGGTTAGGGTTAGGGTTAGGGTTAGGGTTAGGGGACGGGGACGGTTTGGGTACAGGTTAGGGTACGACAACGGTTTAGGGTGAGCGTACGTGTTAGGGTACGGGTTAGTGTTAGCGTACGGGTTAGGATGAGGGGACGGGTGAGGGTAAGGCTTCGGGTAGGGGTTAGGTTTAGGGTTAGGGTTAGGGTTAGGGTTAGGGGACGGGGACGGTTTAGGGTACAGGTTAGTGTACGACAATGGTTTAGGGTGAGCGTACGTGTTAGGGTATGGGTTAGTATTAGCGTACGGGTTAGGATTAGGGGACGGGTGAGGGTAAGGCTTCGGGTAAGGGTTAGGGTTAGGGTTAGGGTTAGGGTGAGGGGACTGGGACGGTTTAGGGTACAGGTTAGGGTACGACAACGGTTTAGGGTGAGCGTACGTGTTAGGGTACGGGTTAGTGTTAGCGTACGGGTTAGGATGAGGGGACGGGTGAGGGTAAGGCTTCGGGTAAGGGTTAGGGTTAGGATTAGGGTTTGGGTTAGGGGACGGGGACGGTTTAGGGTACAGGTTAGGGTACGACAACCGTTTAGGGTGAGCGTACGTGTTAGGGTTCGGGTTAGTGTTAGCGTACGGGTTAGGATGAGGGGACGGGTGAGGATAAGGCTTCGGGTAAGGTTTAGGGTTAGGGTTAGGGTTAGGGTTAGGGTTAGGGGACGGGGACGGTTTAGGGTACAGGTTAGGGTACGACAACGGTTTAGGGTGAGCGTACGTGTTAGGGTATGTGTTAGTGTTAGCGTACGGGTTAGGATTAGGGGACGGGTGAGGGTAAGGCTTCGGGTAAGGGTTAGGATTAGGGTTAGGGTTAGGGTTAGGGGACTGGAACGGGGACGGTTTAGGGTAGAGGTTAGGGTACAACAACGGTTTAGGGTCAGCGTACGTGTTAGGGTACGGGTTTGTGTTAGCGTACGGGTTAGGATTAGGGGACGGGTGAGGGTAAGGCTTTGGGTAAGGGTTAGGGTTAGGGTTAGGTTTAGGGTTAGGGTTAGGGGACGGGGACGGTTTAGGGTACAGGTTAGGGTACGACAACGGTTTAGGGTGAGCGTACGTGTTAGGGTACGGGTTAGTGTTAGCGTACGGGTTAGGATTGGGGACGGGTGAGGGTAAGGCTTCGGGTAAGGGTTAGGGTTAGGGTTAGGGTTAGGGTTAGGGTTAGGGGACGGGGACGGTTTGGGTACAGGTTAGGGTACGACAACGGTTTAGGGTGAGCGTACGTGTTAGGGTACGGGTTAGTGTTAGCGTACGGGTTAGGATGAGGGGACGGGTGAGGGTAAGGCTTCGGGTAGGGGTTAGGGTTAGGGTTAGGGTTAGGGTTAGGGTTAGGGGACGGGGACGGTTTAGGGTACAGGTTAGTGTACGACAACAGTTTAGGGTGAGCATACGTGTTAGGGTACGGGTTAGTGTTAGCGTACGGGTTAGGATTAGGGGACGGGTGAGGGTAAGGCTTCGGGTAAGGGTTAGGGTTACGGTTAGGGTTAGGGGACGGGGACGGTTTAGGGTACAGGTTAGGGTACGACAAAGGTTTAGGGTGAGCGTACGTGATAGGGTACGGGTTAGTGTTAGCGTACGGGTTAGGATGAGGGGACGGGTGAGGGTAAGGCTTCCGGTAAGGGTTAGGGTTAGGGTTAGGGTTAGGGTTAGGGTTTGGGTTAGGGGACGGGGACTGTTTAGGGTACAGGTTAGGGTACGACAACGGTTTAGGGTGAGCGTACGTGTTAGGGTACGGGTTAGTGTTAGCGTATGGGTTAGGATTAGGGGACGGGTGAGGGTAAGGCTTCGGGTAAGGGTTAGGGTTAGGGTTTGTGTTAGGGTTAGGGGACGGGGACGGTTTAGGGTACAGGTTAGGGTACGACAACGGTTTAGGGTGAACGTACGTGTTAGGGTACGGGTTAGTGTTAGCGTACGGGTTAGGATTAGGGGACGGGTGAGGGTAAGGCTTCGGGTAAGGGTTAGGGTTTGGGTTAGGGTTAGGGTTAGGGATAGGGGATGGGGACGGTTTAGGGTACAGGTTAGGGTACGACAACGGTTTAGGGTGAGTGTACGTGTTAGGGTACAGGTTAGTGTTAGCGTGCGGGTTAGGATTAGGGGACGGGTGAGGGTAAGGCTTCAGGTAAGGGTTAGGGTTAGGGTTAGGGTTAGGGGACGGGGACGGTTTAGGGTACAGTTTAGGGTACGTCAACGGTTTAGGGTGAGCGTCCGTGTTAGGGTACGGGTTAGTGTTAGCGTACGGGTTAGGATTAGGGGACGGGTGAGGGTAAGGCTTCGGGTAAGTGTTAGGGTTAGGGTTAGGTTTAGGCTTAGGGGACGGGGACGGTTTAGGGTACAGGTTAGTGTACGACAACGGTTTAGGGTGAGCGTACGTCTTAGGGTATGGGTTAGTGTTAGCGTACGGGTTAGGATTAGGGGACGGGTGAGGGTAAGGCTTTGGGTAAGGGTTAGGGTTAGGGTTAGGGTTAGGGGACGGGGACGGTTTAGGGTACAGGTTAGGGTACGACAACGGTTTAGGGTGAGCGTACGTGATAGGGTACGGGTTAGTGTTAGCGTACGGTTTAGGATGAGGGGACGGGTGAGGGTAAGGCTTCCGGTAAGGGTTAGGGTTAGGGTTAGGGTTAGGGTTAGGGTTACGGGACGGGGACGGTTTAGGGTACAGGATAGTGTACGACAACGGTTTAGGGTGAGCGTACGTGTTAGGGTACGGGTTATTGTTAGCGTACGGGTTAGGATTAGGGGACGGGTGAGGGTAACGTTTCGGGTAAGGGTTAGGGTTAGGGTTAGGGTTAGGGTTAGGGTTAGGGGACGGGGACGGGGACGATTTAGGGTACAGGTTAGGGTACGACAACGGTTTAGGGTGAGCGTACGTGTTAGGGTACGGGTTAGTGTTAGCGTACGGGTTAGGATTAGGGGACGGGTGAGGGTAAGGCTTCGGGTAAGGGTTAGGGTTAGGGTTAGGGGCAGGGTTAGGGGACGGGGACGGTTTAGGGTACCGCTTAGTGTACGACAACGGTTTAGGGTGAGCGTACGTGTTAGGGTACGGGTTAGTGTTAGCGTACGGGTTAGGATTAGGGGACGGGTGAGGGTAAGGCTTCGGGTAAGGGTTAGCGTTAGGGTTAGGGTTAGGGGACGGGGACGGTTTAGGGTACAGGTTAGGGTACGACAACGGTTTAGGGTGAGCGTACGTGATAGGGTACGGGTTAGTGTTAGCGTACAGGTTACGATGAGGGGACGGGTGAGGGTAAGGCTTCCGGTAAGGGTTAGGGTTAGGGTTAGGGTTAGGGTTAGGGTTACGGGACGGGGACGGTTTAGGGTACAGGTTAGGGTACGACAACGGTTTAGGGTGAGCGTACGTGTCAGGGTATGGGTTAGTGTTAGCGTACGGGTTAGGATTAGGGGACGGGTGAGGGTAAGGCTTCGGGTAAGGGTTAGGGTTAGGGTTAGGGTTAGGGTTAGGGGACGGGGACGGTTTAGGGTACAGGTCAGGGTACGACAACGGTTTAGGGTGAGCGTACGTGTTAGGCTACGGGTTAGTGTTAGCGTACGGGTTAGGATTAAGGGACGGGTGAGGGTAAGGCTTCGGGTAAGGGTTCGGGTTAGGGTTAGGGTTAGGGTTAGGGGACGGGGACGGTTTAGGGTACAGGTTAGGGTACGACCACGGTTTAGGGTGAGCGTACGTGTTAGGGTACGGGTTAGTGTTAGCGTACGGGTTATTATTATGGGACGGGTGAGGGTAAGGCTTCGGGTAAGGGTTAGGGTTAGGGTTAGGGTTAGGGGACGGGGATGGTTTAGGGTACAGGTTAGGGTACGACAACGGTTTAGGGTGAGCGTACGTGTTAGGGTATGGGTTAGTGTTAGCGTACGGGTTAGGATTAGGGGACGCGTGAGGGTAAGGCTTCGGGTAAGGGTTAGAGTTATGGCTAGGGTTAGGGTTAGGGTTAGGGGACGGGGACGTTTTAGGGTAAAGGTTAGGGTACGACAACGGTTTAGGGTGAGCGTACGTGTTAGGGTACGGGTTAGTGTTAGCGTACGGTTTAGGATTAGGAGACGGGTGAGGGTAAGGCTTCGGGTAAGGGTTAGGGTTAGGGTTAGGGTTACGGTTAAGGTTAGGGGACGGGGACGGTTTAGGGTACAGCTTAGGGTACGACAACGGTTTAGGGTGAGCGTACGTGTTAGGGTACGGATTAGTGTTAGCGTACGGGTTAGGATTAGGGGACGGGTGAGGGTAAGGCTTCGGGTAAGTGTTAGGGTTAGGGTTAGGGTTAGGGTTAGGGTTAGGGGACGGGGATGTTTTAGGGTAAAGGTTAGTGTACGACAACAGTTTAGGGTGAGCGTACGTGTTAGGGTACGTGTAAGTGTTAGCGTACGGGTTAGGATTAGGGGATGGGTGAGGGTAAGGCTTCCGGTAAGAGTTAGGTTTAGGGTTAGGGTTAGGGTTAGGGTTAGGGGACGGGAACGGTTTAGGGTACAGGTTAGCGTACGGCAACGGTTTAGGGTAAGCGTACATGTTAGGATACGGGTTAGTGTTAGCGTACGGGTTAGTATTAGGGGACGGGTGAGGGTAAGGCTTCGGGTAAGTGTTAGGGTTAGGGTTATGGTTAGGGTTAGGGGACGGGGACGGTTTAGGGTACAGGTTAGGGTACGACAACGGTTTAGGGTGAGCGTACGTGTTAGGGTACGGTTTAGTGTTAGCGTACGGGTTACGATTAGGGGACGGGTGAGGGTAAGGCTTCGGGTAAGGGTTAGGGTTAGGGTTAGGGTAAGGGTTAGGGGACAGGGACGGTTTAGGGTACAGGTTAGGGTACGACAACGGTTTAGGGTGAGCGTACGTGTTAGGGTACGGGTTAGTGTTAGCGTACGGGTTAGGATGAGAGGACGGGTGAGGGTAAGGCTTCCGGTAAGGGTTAGGGTTAGGGTTAGGGTTAGGGTTAGGGTTAGGGTTAGGGTTACGGGACGGGGACTGTTGAGGGTACAGGTTAGGGTACGACAACGGTTTAGGGTGAGCGTACGTGTTAGGGTACGGGTTATTGTTAGCGTACGGGTTAGGATTAGGGGACGGGTGAGGGTAAGGCTTCGGGTAAGGGTTAGGGTTAGGGTTAGGGTTATGGTTAGGGGATGGGGACGGTTTAGGGTACAGGTTAGGGTACGACAACTGTTTAGGGTGAGCGTACGTGTTAGGGTACGGGTTAGTGTTAGCGTACGGGTTAGGATAAGGGGACAGGTGAGGGTAAGGCTTCGGGTAAGGGTTAGGGTTAGGGTTAGAGTTAGGAGACGGGGACGGTTTAGGGTACAGGTTAGGGTACGACAACGGTTTAGGGTGAGCGTACGTGTTAGGGTACGGGTTAGTGTTAGCGTACGGGTTAGGATTAGGGGACGGGTGAGGGTAAGGCTTCGGGTAAGGGTTAGGGTTAGGGTTAGGGTTAGGGTTAGGGGACGGGGACGGTTTAGGGTACAGGTTAGTGTACGACAACGGTTTAGGCTGAGCCTACGTGTTAGGGTACGGGTTAGTGTTAGCGTACGGGTTAGGATTAGGGGACGGGTGAGGGTAAGGCTTCGGGTAAGGGTTAGGGTTAGGGTTACGGTTAGGGTTAGGGTTAGGGGACGGGGACGGTTTAGGGTACAGCTTAGGGTACGACAACGGTTTAGGGTGAGCCTACGTGTTAGGGTACGGATTAGTGTTAGCGTACGGGTTAGGATGATGGGACGGGTGAGGGTAAGGCTTCGGGTAAGGGTTAGGGTTAGGGTTAGGGTTAGGGTTTGGGTTAGGGGACGGGGACGGTTTAGGGTACAGGTAAGGGTACGACAACAGTTTAGGGTGAGCGTACGTGTTAGGGTTCGGGTTAGTTTTAGCGTACGGGTTAGGATGAGGGGACGGGTGAGGATAAGGCTTCGGGTAAGGTTTAGGGTTAGGGTTAGGGTTAGGGTTAGGTTTAGGGGACGGGGACGGTTTAGGGTACAGGTTAGGGTACGACAACGGTTTAGGGTGAACGTACGTTAGGGTACGGATTAGTGTTAGCGTACGGGTTAGGATTAGGGGACGGGTGAGGGTAAGGCTTCGGTTAAGGGTTAGGGTTAGGGTTAGGGTTAGGGTTAGGGGACGGGGACGTTTTAGGGTACAGGTTAGGGTACGACAACGGTTTAGGGTGAGCGTACGTGTTAGGGTATGTGTTAGTGTTAGCGTACGGGTTAGGATTAGGGGACGGGTGAGGGTAAGGCTGCGGGTAAGGGTTAGAGTTAGGGTTAGGGTTAGGGTTAGGGTTAGGGGACGGGGACGGTTTAGGGTACAGGTTAGGGTACGACAACGGTTTAGGGTGAGCGTACGTGTTAGGGTACGGGTTAGTGTTAGCGTACGGGTTAGGATTAGGGGACGGGTGAGGGTAAGGCTTTGGGTAAGGGTTAGGGTTAGGGTTAGGGTTAGGGTTAGGGTTAGGGGACGGGGACGGTTTAGGGTACAGGTTAGGGTACGACAACGGTTTAGGGTGAGCGTACGTGTTAGGGTACGGGTTAGTGTTAGCGTACGGGTTAGGATTGGGGACGGGTGAGGGTAAGGCTTCGGGTAAGGGTTAGGGTTAGGGTTAGGGTTAGGGTTAGGGTTAGGGGACGGGGACGGTTTGGGTACAGGTTAGGGTACGACAACGGTTTAGGGTGAGCGTACGTGTTAGGGTACGGGTTAGTGTTAGCGTACGGGTTAGGATGAGGGGACGGGTGAGGGTAGGGCTTCGGGTAGGGGTTAGGTTTAGGGTTAGGGTTAGGGTTAGGGTTAGGGGACGGGGACGGTTTAGGGTACAGGTTAGTGTACGACAATGGTTTAGGGTGAGCGTACGTGTTAGGGTACGGGTTAGTGTTAGCGTACGGGTTAGGATTAGGGGACGGGTGAGGTTAAGGCTTCGGGTAAGGGTTAGGGTTAGGGTTAGGGTTAGGGTGAGGGGACTGGGACAGTTTAGGGTACAGGTTAGGGTACGACAACGGTTTAGGGTGAGCGTACGTGTTAGGGTACGGGTTAGTGTTAGCGTACGGGTTAGGATGAGGGGACGGGTGAGGGTAAGGCTTCGGGTAAGGGTTAGGGTTAGGATTAGGGTTTGGGTTAGGGGACGGGGACGGTTTAGGTTACAGGTTAGGGTACGACAACGGTTTAGGGTGAGCGTACGTGTTAGGGTTCGGGTTAGTGTTTGCGTACGGGTTAGGATGAGGGGACGGGTGAGGATAAGGCTTCGGGTAAGGTTTAGGGTTAGGGTTAGGGTTAGGGTTAGGGTTAGGGGACGGGGACGGTTTAGGGTACAGGTTAGGGTACGACAACGGTTTAGGGTGAGCGTACGTGTTAGGGTATGTGTTAGTGTTAGCGTACGAGTTAGGATTAGGGGACGGGTGAGGGTAAGGCTTCGGGTAAGGGGACGGGGACGGTTTAGGTTACAGGTTAGGGTACGACAACGGTTTAGGGTGAGCGTACGTGTTAGGGTTCGGGTTAGTGTTTGCGTACGGGTTAGGATGAGGGGACGGGTGAGGGTAAGGCTTCAGGTAAGGGTTAGGGTTAGGGTTAGGGTTAGGGGACGGGGACGGTTTAGGGTACAGTTTAGGGTACGTCAACGGTTTAGGGTGAGCGTACGTGTTAGGGTACGGGTTAGTGTTAGCGTACGGGTTAGGATTAGGGGACGGGTGAGGGTAAGGCTTCGGGTAAGTGTTAGGGTTAGGGTTAGGTTTAGGCTTAGGGGACGGGGACGGTTTAGGGTACAGGTTAGTGTACGACAACGGTTTAGGGTGAGCGTACGTCTTAGGGTATGGGTTAGTGTTAGCGTACGGGTTAGGATTAGGGGACGGGTGAGGGTAAGGCTTTGGGTAAGGGTTAGGGTTAGGGTTAGGGTTAGGGGACGGGGACGGTTTAGGGTACAGGTTAGGGTACGACAACGGTTTAGGGTGAGCGTACGTGATAGGTTACGGGTTAGTGTTAGCGTACGGTTTAGGATGAGGGGACGGGTGAGGGTAAGGCTTCCGGTAAGGGTTAGGGTTAGGGTTAGGGTTAGGGTTAGGGTTACGGGACGGGGACGGTTTAGGGTACAGGTTAGTGTACGACAACGGTTTAGGGTGAGCGTACGTGTTAGGGTACGGGTTATTGTTAGCGTACGGGTTAGGATTAGGGGACGGGTGAGGGTAACGTTTCGGGTAAGGGTTAGGGTTAGGGTTAGGGTTAGGGTTAGGGTTAGGGTTAGGGGACGGGGACGGTTTAGGGTACAGGTTAGGGTACGACAACGGTTTAGGGTGAGCGTACGTGTTAGGGTACGGGTTAGTGTTAGCGTACGGGTTAGGATTAGGGGACGGGTGAGGGTAAGGCTTCGGGTAAGGGTTAGGGTTAGGGTTAGGGGCAGGGTTAGGGGACGGGGACGGTTTAGGGTACCGGTTAGTGTACGACAACGGTTTAGGGTGAGCGTACGTGTTAGGGTACGGGTTAGTGTTAGCGTACGGGTTAGGATTAGGGGACGGGTGAGGGTAAGGCTTCGGGTAAGGTTTAGCGTTAGGGTTAGGGTTAGGGGACGGGGACGGTTTAGGGTACAGGTTAGGGTACGACAACGGTTTAGGGTGAGCGTACGTGATAGGGTACGGGTTAGTGTTAGCGTACAGGTTAGGATGAGGGGACGGGTGAGGGTAAGGCTTCCGGTAAGGGTTAGGGTTAGGGTTAGGGTTAGGGTTAGGGTTACGGGACGGGGACGGTTTAGGGTACAGGTTAGGGTACGACAACGGTTTAGGGTGAGCGTACGTGTCAGGGTATGGGTTAGTGTTAGCGTACGGGTTAGGATTAGGGGACGGGTGAGGGTAAGGCTTCGGGTAAGGGTTAGGGTTAGGGTTAGGGTTAGGGTTAGGGGACGGGGACGGTTTAGGGTACAGGTTAGGGTACGACAACGGTTTAGGGTGAGCGTACGTGTTAGGCTACGGGTTAGTGTTAGCGTACGGGTTAGGATTAAGGGACGGGTGAGGGTAAGGCTTCGGGTAAGGGTTCGGGTTAGGGTTAGGGTTAGGGTTAGGGGACGGGGACGGTTTAGGGTACAGGTTAGGGTACGACCACGGTTTAGGGTGAGCGTACGTGTTAGGGTACGGGTTAGTGTTAGCGTACGGGTTATTATTATGGGACGGGTGAGGGTAAGGCTTCGGGTAAGGGTTAGGGTTAGGGTTAGGGTTAGGGGACGGGGATGGTTTAGGGTACAGGTTAGGGTACGACAACGGTTTAGGGTGAGCGTACGTGTTAGGGTACGGGTTAGTGTTAGCGTACGGGTTAGGATTAGGGGACGCGTGAGGGTAAGGCTTCGGGTAAGGGTTAGGGTTATGGCTAGGGTTAGGGTTAGGGTTAGGGGACGGGGACGTTTTAGGGTAAAGGTTAGGGTACGACAACGGTTTAGGGTGAGCGTACGTGTTAGGGTACGGGTTAGTGTTAGCGTACGGGTTAGGATTAGGGGACGGGTGAGGGTAAGGCTTCCGGTAAGGGTTAGGGTTAGGGTTAGGGTTACGGTTAAGGTTAGGGGACGGGGACGGTTTAGGGTACAGGTTAGGGTACGACAACGGTTTAGGGTGAGCGTACGTGTTAGGGTACGGATTAGTGTTAGCGTACGGGTTAGGATTAGGGGACGGGTGAGGGTAAGGCTTCCGGTAAGAGTTAGGTTTAGGGTTAGGGTTAGGGTTAGGGTTAGGGGACGGGGACGGTTTAGGGTACAGGTTAGCGTACGGCAACGGTTTAGGGTAAGCGTACGTGTTAGGATACGGGTTAGTGTTAGCGTACGGGTTAGTATTAGGGGACGGGTGAGGGTAAGGCTTCGGGTAAGGGTTAGGGTTAGGGTTATGGTTAGGGTTAGGGGACGGGGACGGTTTAGGGTACAGGTTAGGGTACGACAACGGTTTAGGGTGAGCGTACGTGTTAGGGTACGGTTTAGTGTTAGCGTACGGGTTAGGATTAGGGGACGGGTGAGGGTAAGGCTTCGGGTAAGGGTTAGGGTTAGGGTTAGGGTAAGGGTTAGGGGACGGGGACGGTTTAGGGTACAGGTTAGGGTATGACAACGGTTTCGGGTGAGCGTACGTGTTAGGGTACGGGTTAGTGTTAGCGTACGGTTTAGGAATAGGGGACGGGTGAGGGTAAGGCTTCGGGTAAGGGTTAGGGTTAGGGTTAGGGTTAGGGTTAGGGGACGGGGACGGTTTAGGGTACAGGTTAGGGTACGACAACGGTTTAGGGTGAGCGTACGTGTTAGGGTACGGGTTAGTGTTAGCGTACGGGTTAGGATTAGGGGACGGGTGAGGGTAAGGCTTCGGGTAAGGGTTAGGGTTAGGGTTAGGGTTAGGGTTAGGGGACGGGAACGGGGACGGTTTAGGGTACAGGTTAGGGTACGACAAAGGTTTAGGGTGAGCGTACGTGTTAGGGTACGGGTTAGTGTTAGCGTACGGGTTAGGATTAGGGGACGGGTGAGGGTAAGGCTTCGGGTAAGGGTTAGGGTTAGGGTTAGGGTTAGGGTTAGGGTTAGGGGACGGGGACGGTTTAGGGTACAGGTTAGGGTACAACAACGGTTTAGGGTGAGCGTACGTGTTAGGGTACGGGTTAGTGTTAGCGTAGGGGTTAGGATGAGGGGACGTGTGAGGGTAAGGCTTCGGGTAAGGGTTAGGGTTAGGGTTAGGGTTAGGGTTAGGGTTAGGGGACGGGGACGATTTAGGGTACAGGTTAGGGTACGACAACGCTTTAGGGTGAGCGTACGTGTTAGGGTACGGGTTAGTGTTAGCGTACGGGTGAGGATTAGGGGACGGGTGAGGGTAAGGCTTCGGGTAAGGGTTAGGTTTAGGGTTCGAGTTAGGGTTAGGGTTAGGGGACGGGGACGGTTTAGGGTAGAGGTTAGGGTACAACAACGGTTTATGGTGAGCCTACGTGTTAGGGTACGGGTTAGTGTTAGCGTACGGGTTAGGATTAGGGGACGGGTGAGGGTAAGGCTTCGGGTAAGGGTTAGGGTTGGGGTTAGGGTTAGGGTTAGTGTTGGGGGACGGGGACGGTTTAGGGTACAGGTTAGGGTACGACAACGGTTTAGGGTGAGCGTACGGGTTAGGGTACGGGTTAGTGTTAGCGTACGGGTTAGGATTAGGGGACGGGTGAGGGTAAGGGTTAGGGTTAGGGTTAGGGTTAGGGTTAGGGTTAGGGGACGGGGACGGTTTAGGGTACAGGTAAGGGTACGACAACGGTTTAGGGTGAGCGTACGTGTTAGGGTACGGGTTAGTGTTAGCGTACGGTTTAGGATTAGGGGACGGGTTAGGGTAAGGCTTTGGGTAAGGGTTAGGGTTAGGGTTAGGGTTAGGGTTAGGGGACGGGGACGGTTTAGGGTACAGGTTAGGGTACGACAACGGTTTAGGGTGAGCGTACGTGTTAGGGTACGTGTTAGTGTTAGCGTACGGTTTAGGATTAGGGGACGGGTGAGGGTAAGGCTTCGGGTAAGGGTTAGGGTTAGGGTTAGGGTTAGGGTTAGGGGACGGGGCCGGTTTAGGGTACAGGTTAGCGTACGACAACGGTTAAGGGTGAGCGTACGTGTTAGGGTACGGGTTAGTGTTAGCGTACGGGTTAGGATTAGGTGACGGGTGAGGGTAAGGCTTCGGGTAAGGGTTAGGGTTAGGGTTAGGGTTAGGGTTAGGGTTAGGGGACAGGGACGGTTTAGGGTACAGGTTAGGGTACGACAACGGTTTAGGGTGAGCGTACGTGTTAAGGTTCGGGTTAGTGTTAGAGTACGGGTTAGGATGAGGGGACGGGTGATGGTAAGGCTTCGGGTAAGGGTTAGGGTTAGGGTTAGGGTTAGGGTTAGGGTTAGGGGACGGGGACAGTTTACGGTACAGGTTAGTGTACGACAACGTTTTAGGGTGAGCGTAAGTGTTAGGGTACGGGTTAGTGTTCGCGTACGGGTTAGGATTAGGGGAAGGGTGAGGCTAAGGCTTCGGGTAAGGGTTAGGGTTAGGGTTAGGGTTAGGGGACGGGGACGGTTTACGGTACAGGTTAGGGTACTAGAACAGTTTAGGGTGAGTGTACGTGTTAGGGTACGGGTTAGTGTTAGCGTACGGGTTAGGATGAGGGGACGGGTGAGTGTAAGGCTTCGGGTAAGGGTTAGGGTTAGGGTTAGGTTTAGGGTTAGGGTTAGGGGACGGGGACGGTTTAGGGTACAGGTTAGGGTACGACAACGGTTTAGGGTGAGCGTACGTGTTAGGGTACGGGTTAGTGTTAGCGTACGGGTTAGGATAAGGGGACGGGTGAGGGTAAGGCTTCGTTTAAGGGTTAGGGTTAGGGTTAGGGTTAGGGTTAGGGTTAGGGGACGGGGACGGTTTAGGGTACAGGTTAGGGTACGGCAACGGTTTAGGGTGAGCGTACGTGTTAGGTTACGGGTTAGTGTTAGCGTACGGGTTAGGATTAGGGGACGGGTGAGGATAAGGCTTCGGGTAAGGGTTTGGGTTAGGGTTAGGCTTAGGGTTAGGGTTAGGGGACGGGGACGGTTTAGGGTACAGGTTAGGGTACGACAACGGTTTACGGTGAGCGTACGTGTTAGGGTACGGGTTAGTGTTAGCGTACGGGTTAGGATTAGGGGACCGGTGAGGGTAAGGCTTCGGGAAAGGGTTAGGGTTAGGTTTAGGGTTAGGGTTAGGGTTAGGGGACGGGGACGGTTTAGGGTACAGGTTAGGGTACGACAACGGTTTAGGGTGAGCGTACGTGTTAGGGTACGGGTTAGTGTTAGCGTACGGGTTAGGATTAAGCGACGGGTGAGGGTAAGGCTTCGGGTAAGGGTTAGGGTTAGGGTTAGGGTTAGGGTAAGGGGGCGGGGACGGTTTAGGGTACAGGTTAGGGTACGACAACAGTTTAGGGAGAGCGTACGTGTTAGGGTATGGGTTAGTGTTAGCGTACGGGTTAGGATTAGGGGACGGGTGAGGGTAAGGCTTCGGCTAAGGGTTAGTGTTAGGGTTAGGGTTAGGTTTAGGGTTAGGGGACGGGGACGGTTTAGGGTACAGGTTAGGGTACGACAACAGTTTAGGGTGAGCGTACGTGTTAGGGTACTGGTTAGTGTTAGCGTACGGGTTGGGATGAGGGGACGTGTGAGGGTACGGCTTCGGGTAAGGGTAGGGTTAGGGTTAGGGTTAGGGTTAGGGTTAGGGGACGGGGACGGTTTAGGGTACAGGTTAGGGTACGACAACGGTTTAGGGTGAGCGTACGTGTTAGGGTAAGGGTTAGTGTTAGCGTACGGGTTAGGATTAGGGGACGGGTGAGGGTAAGGCTTCGGGTAAGGGTTAGGTTTAGGCGTAGGGTTACGGTTAAGGTTAGGGGACGGGGACGGTTTAGGGTACAGGTTAGGGTACGACAACGGTTTAGGGTGAGCGTATGTGTTAGGGTACGGATTAGTGTTAGCGTACGGGTTAGGATTAGGGGACGGGTGAGGGTAAGGCTTCGGGTAAGGGTTAGGGTTAGGGTTAGGGATAGGGTTAGGGTTAGGGGACGGGGACGGTTTAGGGTACAGGTTAAGGTACGACAACGGTTTAGGGTGAGAGTACGTGTTAGGGTACGGGTTAGTGTTAGCGTACGGGTTAGGATTAGGGGACGGTTGAGGGTAAGGATTCGGGTAAGGGTTAGGGTTAGGGTTAGGGTTAGGGTTAGAGTTAGGGGACGGGGATGTTTTAGGGTAAAGGTTAGTGTACGACAACAGTTTAGGGTGAGCGTACGTGTTAGGGTACGGGTAAGTGTTAGCGTACGGGTTAGGATTAGGGGACGGGTGAGGGTAAGGCTTCGGGTAAGGGTTAGTTGTAGGGTTAGGGTTAGGGTTAGGGTTAGGGGACGGGGACGGTTTAGGGTACAGGTTAGCGTACGGCAACGGTTTAGGGTGAGCGTACGTGTTAGGGTACGGGTTAGTGTTAGCGTACGGGTTAGGATTAGGGGACGGGTGAGGGTAAGGGTTAGGGTTAGGGTTAGGGTTAGGGTTAGGGGACGGGGACGGTTTAGGGTAGAGGTAAGGGTACGACAACGGTTTAGGGTGAGCGTACGTGTTAGGGTACGGGTTAGTGTTAGCGTACGGGTTAGGATTAGGGGACGGGTGAGGGTAAGGCTTTGGGTAAGTGTTAGGGTTAGGGTTAGGGTTAGGGTTAGGGTTAGGGGACGGGGACGGTTTAGGGTACAGGTTAGGGTACGACAACGGTTTAGGGTGAGCGTACGTGTTAGGGTACGGGTTAGTGTTAGCGTACGGTTTAGGATTAGGGGACGGGTGAGGGTAAGGCTTCGGGTAAGGGTTAGGGTTAGGGTTAGGGTTAATGTTAGGGGACGGGGACGGTTTAGGGTACAGGTTAGGGTACGACAACGGTTTAGGGTGAGCGTACGTGTTAGGGTACGGGTTAGTGTTAGCGTACGGGTTAGGATTAGGTGACGGGTGAGGGTAAGGCTTCGGGTAAGGGTTAGGGTTAGGGTTAGGGTTAGGGTTAGGGTTAGGGGACGGGGACGGTTTAGGGTACAGGTTAGTGTACGACAACGGTTTAGGGTGACCGTAAGTGTTAGGGTACGGGTTTGTGTTAGCGTACGGTTTAGGATTAGGGGACGGGTGAGGGTAAGGCTTCGGGTAAGGTTTCAGGTTAGGGTTAGGGTTAGGGGACGGGGACGGTTTAGGGTACAGGTTAGGGTACGACAACGGTTTAGGGTGAGCGTACGTGTTAGGGTACGGGTTAGTGTTAGCGTACGGGTTAGGATTAGGGGACCGGTGAGGGTAAGGCTTCGGGAAAGGGTTAGGGTTAGGTTTAGGGTTAGGGTTAGGGTTAGGGGACGGGGACGGTTTAGGGTACAGGTTAGGGTACGACAACGGTTTAGGGTGAGCGTACGTGTTAGGCTACGGGTTAGTGTTAGCCTACGTGTTAGGATTAAGGGACGGGTGAGGGTAAGGCTTCGGGTAAGTGTTAGGGTTAGGGTTAGGGTTAGGGTTAGGGTTAGGGGACGGGGATGTTTTAGGGTAAAGGTTAGGGTACGACAACAGTTTAGGGTGAGCGTACGTGTTAGGGTACGTGTAAGTGTTAGCGTACGGGTTAGGATTAGGGGACGGGTGAGGGTAAGGCTTCGGGTAAGAGTTAGGTTTAGGGTTAGGGTTAGGGTTAGGGGTAGGGGACGGGGACGGTTTAGGGTACAGGTTAGCGTACGGCAACGGTTTAGGGTGAGCGTACGTGTTAGGATACGGGTTAGTGTTAGCGTACGGGTTAGTATTAGGGGACGGGTGAGGGTAAGGCTTCGGGTAAGGGTTAGGGTTAGGGTTATGGTTAGGGTTAGGGGACGGGGACGGTTTAGGGTACAGGTTAGGGTACGACAACGGTTTAGGGTGAGCGTACGTGTTAGGGTACGGTTTAGTGTTAGCGTACGGGTTAGGATTAGGGGACGGGTGAGGGTAAGGCTTCGGGTAAGGGTTAGGGTTAGGGTTAGGGTAAGGGTTAGGGGACGGGGACGGTTTAGGGTACAGGTTAGGGTACGACAACGGTTTAGGGTGAGCGTACGTGTTAGGGTACGGGTTAGTGTTAGCGTACGGGTTAGGATTAGGGGACGGGTGAGGGTAAGGCTTCGGGTAAGGGTTAGGGTTAGGGTTAGGGTTAGGGTTAGGGGACGGGGACGGTTAGGGGTACAGGTTAGGGTACGACAACGGTTTAGGGTGAGCGTACGTGTTAGGGTACGGGTTAGTGTTAGCGTACGGGTTAGGATTAGGGGACGGGTGAGGGTAAGGCTTCGGGTAAGGGTTAGGGTTAGGGTTAGGGTTAGGGTTAGGGGACGGGGACGGGGACGGTTTAGGGTACAGGTTAGGGTACGACAACGGTTTAGGGTGAGCGTACGTGTTAGGGTACGGGTTAGTGTTAGCGTACGGGTTAGGATTAGGGGACGGGTGAGGGTAAGGCTTCGGGTAAAGGTTAGGGTTAGGGTTAGGGTTACGGTTAGGGTTAGGGGACGGGGACGGTTTAGGGTACAGGTTAGGGTACGACAACGGTTTAGGGTGAGCGTACGTGTTAGGGTACGGGTTAGTGTTAGCGTAGGGGTTAGGATGAGGGGACGTGTGAGGGTAAGGCTTCGGGTAAGGGTTAGGGTTAGGGTTAGGGTTAGGGTTAGGGTTAGGGGACGGGGACGATTTAGGGTACAGGTTAGGGTACGACAACGCTTTAGGGTGAGCATACGTGTTAGGGTACGGGTTAGTGTTAGCGTACGGGTTAGGATTAAGGGACGGGTGAGGGTAAGGCTTCGGGTAAGGGTTAGGTTTAGGGTTCGGGTTAGGGTTAGGGTTAGGGGACGGGGACGGTTTAGTGTAGAGGTTAGGGTACGACAACGGTTTATGGTGAGCCTACGTGTTAGGGTACGGGTTAGTGTTAGCGTACGGGTTAGGATTAGGGGACGGGTGAGGGTAAGGCTTCGGGTAAGGGTTAGGGTTAGGGTTAGGGTTAGGGTTAGTGTTGGGGGACGGGGACGGTTTAGGGTACAGGTTAGGGTACGACAACGGTTTAGGGTGAGCGTACGGGTTAGGGTACGGGTTAGTGTTAGCGTACGGGTTAGGATTAGGGGACGGGTGAGGGTAAGGGTTAGGGTTAGGGTTAGGGTTAGGGTTAGGGTTAGGGGACGGGGACGGTTAAGGGTACAGGTAAGGGTACGACAACGGTTTAGGGTGAGCGTACGTGTTAGGGTACGGGTTAGTGTTAGCGTACGGGTTAGGATTAGGGGACGGGTGAGGGTAAGGATTCGGGTAAGGGTTAGGGTTAGGGTTAGGGTTAGGGTTAGAGTTAGGGGACGGGGATGTTTTAGGGTAAAGGTTAGTGTACGACAACAGTTTAGGGTGAGCGTACGTGTTAGGGTACGGGTAAGTGTTAGCGTACGGGTTAGGATTAGGGGACGGGTGAGGGTAAGGCTTCGGGTAAGGGTTAGTTGTAGGGTTAGGGTTAGGGTTAGGGTTAGGGGACGGGGACGGTTTAGGGTACAGGTTAGCGTACGGCAACGGTTTAGGGTGAGCGTACGTGTTAGGGTATGGGTTAGTGTTAGCGTACGGGTTAGGATTAGGGGACGGGTGAGGGTAAGGGTTAGGGTTAGGGTTAGGGTTAGGGTTAGGGTTAGGGGACGGGGACGGTTTAGGGTACAGGTAAGGGTACGACAACGGTTTAGGGTGAGCGTACGTGTTAGGGTACGGGTTAGTGTTAGCGTACGGGTTAGGATTAGGGGACGGGTGAGGGTAAGGCTTTGGGTAAGTGTTAGGGTTAAGGTTAGGGTTAGGGGACGGGGACGGTTTAGGGTACAGGTTAGGGTACGACAACGGTTTAGGGTGAGCGTACGTGTTAGGGTACGGGTTAGTGTTAGCGTACGGTTTAGGATTAGGGGACGGGTGAGGGTAAGGCTTCGGGTAAGGGTTAGGGTTAGGGTTAGGGTTAATGTTAGGGGACGGGGACGGTTTAGGGTACAGGTTAGGGTACGACAACGGTTTAGGGTGAGCGTACGTGTTAGGGTACGGGTTAGTGTTAGCGTACGGGTTAGGATTAGGTGACGGGTGAGGGTAAGGCTTCGGGTAAGTGTTAGGGTTAGGGTTGGGGTTAGGGTTAGGGTTAGGGGATGGGGACGGTTTAGCGTACAGGTTAGGTTACGACAACGGTTTAGGGTGAGCGTACGTGTTAAGGTTCGGGTTAGTGTTAGCGTACGGGTTAGGATGAGGGGACGGGTGAGGGTAAGGCTTCGGGTAAGGGTTAGGGTTAGGGTTAGGATTAGGGTTAGGGTTAGGGGACGGGGACGGTTTTGGGTACAGGTTAGTGTACGACAACGGTTTAGGGTGAGCGTAAGTGTTAGGGTACGGGTTTGTGTTAGCGTACGGTTTAGGATTAGGGGACGGGTGAGGGTAAGGCTTCGGGTAAGGTTTCAGGTTAGGGTTAGGGTTAGGGGACGGGAACGGTTTAGGGTACAGGTTAGGGTACGACAACGGTTTAAGGTGAGTGTACGTGTTAGGGTACGGGTTAGTGTTAGCGTACGGGTTAGGATAAGGGGACGGGTGAGGGTAAGGCTTCGTTTAAGGGTTAGGGTTAGGGTTAGGGTTAGGGTTAGGGTTAGGGGATGGGGACGGTTTAGGGTACAGGTTAGGGTACGACAACGATTTAGGGTGAGCGTATGTGTTAGGGTACGGGTTAGTGTTAGCGTACGGGTTAGGATTAGGGGACGGGTGAGGATAAGGTTTCGGGTAAGGGTTTGGATTAGGGTTAGGCTTAGGGTTAGGGTTAGGGGACGGGGACGGTTTAGGGTACAGGTTAGGGTACGACAACGGTTTAGGGTGAGCGTACGTGTTAGGGTACGGGTTAGTGTTAGCGTACGGGTTAGGATTAGGGGACCGGTGAGGGTAAGGCTTCGGGAAAGGGTTAGGGTTAGGTTTAGGGTTAGGGTTAGGGTTAGGGGACGGGGACGGTTTAGGGTACAGGTTAGGGTACGACAACGGTTTACGGTGAGCGTACGTGTTAGGCTACGGGTTAGTGTTAGCGTACGTGTTAGGATTAAGGGACGGGTGAGGGTAAGGCTTCGGGTAAGTGTTAGGGTTAGGGTTAGGGTTAGGGTTAGGGTTAGGGGACGGGGATGTTTTAGGGTAAAGGATAGGGTACGACAACAGTTTAGGGTGAGCGTACGTGTTAGGGTACGTGTAAGTGTTAGCGTACGGGTTAGGATTAGGGGACGGGTGAGGGTAAGGCTTCGGGTAAGAGTTAGGTTTAGGGTTAGGGTTAGGGTTAGGGGTAGGGGACGGGGACGGTTTAGGGTACAGGTTAGCGTACGGCAACGGTTTAGGGTGAGTGTACGTGTTAGGATACGGGTTAGTGTTAGCGTACGGGTTAGTATTAGGGGACGTGTGAGGGTAAGGCTTCGGGTAAGGGTTAGGGTTAGGGTTATGGTTAGGGTTAGGGGACGGGGACGGTTTAGGGTACAGGTTAGGGTACGACAACGGTTTAGGGTGAGCGTACGTGTTAGGGTACGGTTTAGTGTTAGCGTACGGGTTAGGATTAGGGGACGGGTGAGGGTAAGGCTTCGGGTAAGGGTTAGGGTTAGGGTTAGGGTAAGGGTTAGGGGACGGGGACGGTTTAGGGTACAGGTTAGGGTACGACAACGGTTTAGGGTGAGCGTACGTGTTAGGGTACGGGTTAGTGTTAGCGTACGGGTTAGGATTAGGGGACGGGTGAGGGTAAGGCTTCGGGTAAGGGTTAGGGTTAGGGTTAGGGTTAGGGTTAGGGGACGGGGACGGTTTAGGGTACAGGTTAGGGTACGACAACTGTTTAGGGTGAGCGTACGTGTTAGGGTACGGGTTAGTGTTAGCGTACGGGTTAGGATTAGGGGACGGGTGAGGGTAAGGCTTCGGGTAAGGGTTAGGGTTAGGGTTAGTGTTAGGGTTAGGGGACGGGGACGGGGACGGTTTAGGGTACAGGTTAGGGTACGACAACGGTTTAGGGTGAGCGTACGTGTTAGGGTATGGGTTAGTGTTAGCGTACGGGTTAGGATTAGGGGACGGGTGAGGGTAAGGCTTCGGGTAAGGGTTAGGGTTAGGGTTAGGGTTAGGGTTAGGGGACGGGGACGGTTTAGGGTACAGGTTAGGGTACGACAACGGTTTAGGGTGAGCGTACGTGTTAGGGTACGGGTTAGTGTTAGCGTAGGGGTTAGGATGAGGGGACGTGTGAGGGTAAGGCTTCGGGTAAGGGTTAGGGTTAGGGTTAGGGTTAGGGTTAGGGTTAGGGGACGGGGACGATTTAGGGTACAGGTTAGGGTACGACAACGCTTTAGGGTGAGCGTACGTGTTAGGGTACGGGTTAGTGTTAGCGTACGGGTTAGGATTAGGGGACGGGTGAGGGTAAGGCTTCGGGTAAGGGTTAGGTTTAGGGTTCGGGTTAGGGTTAGGGTTAGGGGACGGGGACGGTTTAGTGTAGAGGTTAGGGTACAACAACGGTTTATGGTGAGCCTACGTGTTAGGGTACGGGTTAGTGTTAGCGTACGGGTTAGGATTAGGGGACGGGTGAGGGTAAGGCTTCGGGTAAGGTTTAGGGTTAGAGTTAGGGTTAGGGTTAGTGTTGGGGGACGGGGACGGTTTAGGGTACAGGTTAGGGTACGACAACGGTTTAGGGTGAGCGTACGGGTTAGGGTACGGGTTAGTGTTAGCGTACGGGTTAGGATTAGGGGACGGGTGAGGGTAAGGCTTTGGGTAAGGGTTAGGGTTAGGGTTAGGGTTAGGTTTAGGGGACGGGGACGGTTTAGGGTACAGGTTAGGGTACGACAACGGTTTAGGGTGAGCGTACGTGTTAGGGTACGTGTTAGTGTTAGCGTACGGTTTAGGATTAGGGGACGGGTGAGGGTAAGGCTTCGGGTAAGGGTTAGGGTTAGGGTTAGGGTTAGGGTTAGGGGACGGGGACGGTTTAGGGTACAGGTTAGCGTACGACAACGGTTTAGGGTGAGCGTACGTGTTAGGGTACGGGTTAGTGTTAGCGTACGGGTTAGGATTAGGTGACGGGTGAGGGTAAGGCTTCGGGTAGGGGTTAGGGTTAGGGTTAGGGTTAGGGTTAGGGTTAGGGGACAGGGACGGTTTAGGGTACAGGTTAGGGTACGACAACGGTTTAGGGTGAGCGTACGTGTTAAGGTTCGGGTTAGTGTTAGCGTACGGGTTAGGATGAGGGGACGGGTGATGGTAAGGCTTCGGGAAAGGGTTAGGGTTAGGGTTAGGGTTAGGGTTAGGGTTAGGGGACGGGGACGGTTTAGGGTACAGGTTAGTGTACGACAACGTTTTAGGGTGAGCGTAAGTGTTAGGGTACGGGTTAGTGTTAGCGTACGGGTTAGGATTAGGGGACGGGTGAGGCTAAGGCTACGGGTAAGGGTTAGGGTTAGGGTTAGGGTTAGGGGACGGGGACGGTTTAGGGTACAGGTTAGGGTACGAGAACGGTTTAGGGTGAGTGTACGTGTTAGGGTACGGGTTAGTGTTAGCGTACGGGTTAGGATAAGGGGACGGGTGAGGGTAAGGCTTCGTTTAAGGGTTAGGGTTAGGGTTAGGGTTAGGGTTAGGGTTAGGGGACGGGGACGGTTTAGGGTACAGGTTAGGGTACGGCAACGGTTTAGGGTGAGCGTACGTGTTAGGTTACGGGTTAGTGTTAGCGTACGGGTTAGGATTAGGGGACGGGTGAGGATAAGGCTTCGGGTAAGGGTTTGGGTTAGGGTTAGGCTTAGGGTTAGGGTTAGGGGACGGTGACGGTTTAGGGTACAGGTTAGGGTACGACAACGGTTTAGGGTGAGCGTACGTGTTAGGGTACGGGTTAGTGTTAGCGTACGGGTTAGGATTAGGGGACCGGTGAGGGTAAGGCTTCGGGAAAGGGTTAGGGTTAGGTTTAGGGTTAGGGTTAGGGTTAGGGGACGGGGACGGTTTAGGGTACAGGTTAAGGTACGACAACGGTTTAGGGTGAGAGTACGTGTTAGGGTACGGGTTAGTGTTAGCGTACGGGTTAGGATTAGGCGACGGGTGAGGGTAAGGATTCGGGTAAGGGTTAGGGTTAGGGTTAGGGTTAGGGTTAGAGTTAGGGGACGGGGATGTTTTAGGGTAAAGGTTAGTGTACGACAACAGTTTAGGGTGAGCGTACGTGTTAGGGTACGGGTAAGTGTTAGCGTACGGGTTAGGATTAGGGGACGGGTGAGGGTAAGTCTTCGGGTAAGGGTTAGTTTTAGGGTTAGGGTTAGGGTGAGGGTTAGGGGACGGGGACGGTTTAGGGTACAGGTTAGCGTACGGCAACGGTTTAGGGTGAGCGTACGTGTTAGGGTACGGGTTAGTGTTAGCGTACGGGTTAGGATTAGGGGACGGGTGAGGGTAAGGGTTAGGGTTAGGGTTAGGGTTAGGGTTAGGGTTAGGGGACGGGGACGGTTTAGGGTACAGGTAAGGGTACGACAACGGTTTAGGGTGAGCGTACGTGTTAGGGTACGGGTTAGTGTTAGCGTACGGGTTAGGATTAGGGGACGGGTGAGGGTAAGGCTTTGGGTAAGTGTTAGGGTTAGGGTTAGGGTTAGGGTTAGGGGACGGGGACGGGGACGGTTTAG
The DNA here is from genome assembly GCF_059928025.1 of Delphinapterus leucas. Taxonomy (NCBI): domain Eukaryota; kingdom Metazoa; phylum Chordata; class Mammalia; order Artiodactyla; family Monodontidae; genus Delphinapterus; species Delphinapterus leucas. The sequence continues at coordinate 60,717 of NC_143139.1, read as the reverse complement.
GGTACAGGTTAGGGTACGACAACGGTTTAGGGTGAGCGTACGTGTTAGGGTACGGGTTAGTGTTAGCGTACGGTTTAGGATTAGGTGACGGGTGAGGGTAAGGCTTCGGGTAAGGTTTAGGGTTAGGGTTAGGGTTAATGTTAGGTGACGGGGACGGTTTAGGGTACAGGTTAGGGTACGACAACGGTTTAGGGTGAGCGTACGTGTTAGGGTACGGGTTAGTGTTAGCGTACGGGTTAGGATTAGGTGACGGGTGAGGGTAAGGCTTCGGGTAAGTGTTAGGGTTTGGGTTAGGGTTAGGGTTCGGGTTAGGGGACGGGGACGGTTTAGGGTACAGGTTAGGTTACGACAACGGTTTAGGGTGAGCGTACGTGTTAAGGTTCGGGTTAGTGTTAGCGTACGGGTTAGGATGAGGGGACGGGTGAGGGTAAGGTTTCGGGTAAGGGTTAGGGTTAGGGTTAGGGTTAGGGTTAGGGTTAGGGGACGGGGACGGTTTAGGGTACAGGTTAGTGTACGACAACGGTTTAGGGTGAGCGTAAGTGTTAGGGTACGGGTTTGTGTTAGCGTACGGGTTAGGATTAGGGGACGGGTGAGGGTAAGGCTTCGGGTAAGGTTTAGGGTTAGGGTTAGGGTTAGGGGACGGGGACGGTTTAGGGTACAGGTTAGGGTAAGACAACGGTTTAGGGTGAGCGTACGTGTTAGGGTACGGGTTAGTGTTAGCGTACGGGTTAGGATTAGGGGACCGGTGAGGGTAAGGCTTCGGGAAAGGGTTAGGGTTAGGTTTAGGGTTAGGGTTAGGGTTAGGGGACGGGGACGGTTTAGGGTACAGGTTAGGGTACGACAACGGTTTAGGGTGAGCGTACGTGTTAGGTTACGGGTTAGTGTTAGCGTACGTGTTAGGATTAAGGGACGGGTGAGGGTAAGGCTTCGGGTAAGTGTTAGGGTTAGGGTTAGGGTTAGGGTTAGGGTTAGGGGACGGGGATGTTTTAGGGTAAAGGTTAGGGTACGACAACAGTTTAGGGTGAGCGTACGTGTTAGGGTACGTGTAAGTGTTAGCGTACGGGTTAGGATTAGGGGACGGGTGAGGGTAAGGCTTCGGGTAAGAGTTAGGTTTAGGGTTAGGGTTAGGGTTAGGGGTAGGGGACGGGGACGGTTTAGGGTACAGTTTAGCGTACGGCAACGGTTTAGGGTGAGTGTACGTGTTAGGATACGGGTTAGTGTTAGCGTACGGGTTAGTATTAGGGGACGTGTGAGGGTAAGGCTTCGGGTAAGGGTTAGGGTTAGGGTTATGGTTAGGGTTAGGGGACGGGGACGGTTTAGGGTACAGGTTAGGGTACGACAACGGTTTAGGGTGAGCGTACGTGTTAGGGAACGGTTTAGTGTTAGCGTACGGGTTAGGATTAGGGGACGGGTGAGGGTAAGGCTTCGGGTAAGGGTTAGGGTTAGGGTTAGGGTAAGGGTTAGGGGACGGGGACGGTTTAGGGTACAGGTTAGGGTACGACAACGGTTTAGGGTGAGCGTACGTGTTAGGGTACGGGTTAGTGTTAGCGTACGGGTTAGGATTAGGGGACGGGTGAGGGTAAGGCTTCGGGTAAGGGTTAGGGTTAGGGTTAGGGTTAGGGTTAGGGGACGGGGACGGTTTAGGGTACAGGTTAGGGTACGACAACGGTTTAGGGTGAGCGTACGTGTTAGGGTACGGGTTAGTGTTAGCGTACGGGTTAGGATTAGGGGACGGGTGAGGGTAACGCTTCGGGTAAGGGTTAGGGTTAGGGTTAGGGTTAGGGTTAGGGGACGGGGACGGGGACGGTTTAGGGTACAGGTTAGGGTACGACAACGGTTTAGGGTGAGCGTACGTGTTAGGGTACGGGTTAGTGTTAGCGTACGGGTTAGGATTAGGGGACGGGTGAGGGTAAGGCTTCGGGTAAGGGTTAGGGTTAGGGTTAGGGTTAGGGTTAGGGGACGGGGACGGTTTAGGGTACAGGTTAGGGTACGACAACGGTTTAGGGTGAGCGTACGTGTTAGGGTACGGGTTAGTGTTAGCGTAGGGGTTAGGATGAGGGGACGTGTGAGGGTAAGGCTTCGGGTAAGGGTTAGGGTTAGGGTTAGGGTTAGGGTTAGGGTTAGGGGACGGGGACGATTTAGGGTACAGGTTAGGGTACGACAACGCTTTAGGGTGAGCGTACGTGTTAGGGTACGGGTTAGTGTTAGCGTACGGGTTAGGATTAGGGGACGGGTGAGGGTAAGGCTTCGGGTAAGGGTTAGGTTTAGGGTTCGGGTTAGGGTTAGGGTTAGGGGACGGGGACGGTTTAGTGTAGAGGTTAGGGTACAACAACGGTTTATGGTGAGCCTACGTGTTAGGGTACGGGTTAGTGTTAGCGTACGGGTTAGGATTAGGGGACGGGTGAGGGTAAGGCTTCGGGTAAGGTTTAGGGTTAGAGTTAGGGTTAGGGTTAGTGTTGGGGGACGGGGACGGTTTAGGGTACAGGTTAGGGTACGACAACGGTTTAGGGTGAGCGTACGGGTTAGGGTACGGGTTAGTGTTAGCGTACGGGTTAGGATTAGGGGACGGGTGAGGGTAAGGCTTCGGGTAAGAGTTAGGTTTAGGGTTAGGGTTAGGGTTAGGGGTAGGGGACGGGGACGGTTTAGGGTACAGGTTAGCGTACGGCAACGGTTTAGGGTGAGTGTACGTGTTAGGATACGGGTTAGTGTTAGCGTACGGGTTAGTATTAGGGGACGTGTGAGGGTAAGGCTTCGGGTAAGGGTTAGGGTTAGGGTTATGGTTAGCGTTAGGGGACGGGGACGGTTTAGGGTACAGGTTAGGGTACGACAACGGTTTAGGGTGAGCGTACGTGTTAGGGTACGGTTTAGTGTTAGCGTACGGGTTAGGATTAGGGGACGGGTGAGGGTAAGGCTTCGGGTAAGGGTTAGGGTTAGGGTTAGGGTAAGGGTTAGGGGACGGGGACGGTTTAGGGTACAGGTTAGGGTACGACAACGGTTTAGGGTGAGCGTACGTGTTAGGGTACGGGTTAGTGTTAGCGTACGGGTTAGGATTAGGGGACGGGTGAGGGTAAGGCTTCGGGTAAGGGTTAGGGTTAGGGTTAGGGTTAGGGTTAGGGGACGGGGACGGTTTAGGGTACAGGTTAGGGTACGACAACGGTTTAGGGTGAGCGTACGTGTTAGGGTACGGGTTAGTGTTAGCGTACGGGTTAGGATTAGGGGACGGGTGAGGGTAAGGCTTCGGGTAAGGGTTAGGGTTAGGGTTAGGGTTAGGGTTAGGGTTAGGGGACGGGGACGGTTTAGGGTACAGGTTAGTGTACGACAACGGTTTAGGGTGAGCGTAAGTGTTAGGGTACGGGTTTGTGTTAGCGTACGGGTTAGGATTAGGGGACGGGTGAGGGTAAGGCTTCGGGTAAGGTTTAGGGTTAGGGTTAGGGTTAGGGGACGGGGACGGTTTAGGGTACAGGTTAGGGTACGACAACGGTTTAGGGTGAGCGTACGTGTTAGGGTACGGGTTAGTGTTAGCCTACGGGTTAGGATTAGGGGACCGGTGAGGGTAAGGCTTCGGGAAAGGGTTAGGGTTAGGTTTAGGGTTAGGGTTAGGGTTAGGGGACGGGGACGGTTTAGGGTACAGGTTAGGGTACGACAACGGTTTAGGGTGAGCGTACGTGTTAGGCTACGGGTTAGTGTTAGCGTACGTGTTAGGATTAAGGGACGGGTGAGGGTAAGGCTTCGGGTAAGTGTTAGGGTTAGGGTTAGGGTTAGGGTTAGGGTTAGGGGACGGGGATGTTTTAGGGTAAAGGTTAGGGTACGACAACAGTTTAGGGTGAGCGTACGTGTTAGGGTACGTGTAAGTGTTAGCGTACGGGTTAGGATTAGGGGACGGGTGAGGGTAAGGCTTCGGGTAAGAGTTAGGTTTAGGGTTAGGGTTAGGGTTAGGGGTAGGGGACGGGGACGGTTTAGGGTACAGGTTAGCATACGGCAACGGTTTAGGGTGAGTGTACGTGTTAGGATACGGGTTAGTGTTAGCGTACGGGTTAGTATTAGGGGACGTGTGAGGGTAAGGCTTCGGGTAAGGGTTAGGGTTAGGGTTATGGTTAGGGTTAGGGGACGGGGACGGTTTAGGGTACAGGTTAGGGTACGACAACGGTTTAGGGTGAGCGTACGTGTTAGGGTACGGTTTAGTGTTAGCGTACGGGTTAGGATTAGGGGACGGGTGAGGGTAAGGCTTCGGGTAAGGGTTAGGGTTAGGGTTAGGGTAAGGGTTAGGGGACGGGGACGGTTTAGGGTACAGGTTAGGGTACGACAACGGTTTAGGGTGAGCGTACGTGTTAGGGTACGGGTTAGTGTTAGCGTACGGGTTAGGATTAGGGGACGGGTGAGGGTAAGGCTTCGGGTAAGGGTTAGGGTTAGGGTTAGGGTTAGGGTTAGGGGACGGGGACGGTTTAGGGTACAGGTTAGGGTACGACAACGGTTTAGGGTGAGCGTACGTGTTAGGGTACGGGTTAGTGTTAGCGTACGGGTTAGGATTAGGGGACGGGTGAGGGTAAGGCTTCGGGTAAGGGTTAGGGTTAGGGTTAGGGTTAGGGTTAGGGGACGGGGACGGGGACGGTTTAGGGTACAGGTTAGGGTACGACAACGGTTTAGGGTGAGCGTACGTGTTAGGGTACGGGTTAGTGTTAGCGTACGGGTTAGGATTAGGGGACGGGTGAGGGTAAGGCTTCGGGTAAGGGTTAGGGTTAGGGTTAGGGTTAGGGTACGGGGACGGTTTAGGGTACAGGTTAGGGTACGACAACGGTTTAGGGTGAGCGTACGTGTTAGGGTACGGGTTAGTGTTAGCGTAGGGGTTAGGATGAGGGGACGTGTGAGGGTAAGGCTTCGGGTAAGGGTTAGGGTTAGGGTTAGGGTTAGGGTTAGGGTTAGGGGACGGGGACGATTTAGGGTACAGGTTAGGGTACGACAACGCTTTAGGGTGAGCGTACGTGTTAGGGTACGGGTTAGTGTTAGCTTACGGGTTAGGATTAGGGGACGGGTGAGGGTAAGGCTTCGGGTAAGGGTTAGGTTTAGGGTTCGGGTTAGGGTTAGGGTTAGGGGACGGGGACGGTTTAGTGTAGAGGTTAGGGTACAACAACGGTTTATGGTGAGCCTACGTGTTAGGGTACGGGTTAGTGTTAGCGTACGGGTTAGGATTAGGGGACGGGTGAGTGTAAGGCTTCGGGTAAGGTTTAGGGTTAGAGTTAGGGTTAGGGTTAGTGTTGGGGGACGGGGACGGTTTAGGGTACAGGTTAGGGTACGACAACGGTTTAGGGTGAGCGTACGGGTTAGGGTACGGGTTAGTGTTAGCGTACGGGTTAGGATTAGGGGACGGGTGAGGGTAAGGCTTCGGGTAAGAGTTAGGTTTAGGGTTAGGGTTAGGGTTAGGGGTAGGGGACGGGGACGGTTTAGGGTACAGGTTAGCGTACGGCAACGGTTTAGGGTGAGTGTACGTGTTAGGATACGGGTTAGTGTTAGCGTACGGGTTAGTATTAGGGGACGTGTGAGGGTAAGGCTTCGGGTAAGGGTTAGGGTTAGGGTTATGGTTAGGGTTAGGGGACGGGGACGGTTTAGGGTACAGGTTAGGGTACGACAACGGTTTAGGGTGAGCGTACGTGTTAGGGTACGGGTTAGTGTTAGCGTACGGGTTAGGATTAGGGGACGGGTGAGGGTAAGGCTTCGGGTAAGGGTTAGGGTTAGGGTTAGGGTTAGGGTTAGGGGACGGGGACGGTTTAGGGTACAGGTTAGGGTACGACAACGGTTTAGGGTGAGCGTACGTGTTAGGGTACGGGTTAGTGTTAGCGTACGGGTTAGGATTAGGGGACGGGTGAGGGTAAGGCTTCGGGTAAGGGTTAGGGTTAGGGTTAGGGTTAGGGTTAGGGGACGGGGACGGTTTAGGGTACAGGTTAGGGTACGACAACGGTTTAGGGTGAGCGTACGTGTTAGGGTACGGGTTAGTGTTAGCGTACGGGTTAGGATTAGGGGACGGGTGAGGGTAAGGCTTCGGGTAAGGGTTAGGGTTAGGGTTAGGGTTAGGGTTAGGGGACGGGGACGGGGACGGTTTAGGGTACAGGTTAGGGTACGACAACGTTTTAGGGTGAGCGTACGTGTTAGGGTACGGGTTAGTGTTAGCGTACGGGTTAGGATTAGGGGACGGGTGAGGGTAAGGCTTCGGGTAAGGGTTAGGGTTAGGGTTAGGGTTAGGGTTAGGGGACGGGGACGGTTTAGGGTACAGGTTAGGGTACGACAACGGTTTAGGGTGAGCGTACGTGTTAGGGTACGGGTTAGTGTTAGCGTAGGGGTTAGGATGAGGGGACGTGTGAGGGTAAGGCTTCGGGTAAGGGTTAGGGTTAGGGTTAGGGTTAGGGTTAGGGTTAGGGGACGGGGACGATTTAGGGTACAGGTTAGGGTACGACAACGGTTTAGGGTGAGCGTACGTGTTAGGGTACGGTTTAGTGTTAGCGTACGGGTTAGGATTAGGGGACGGGTGAGGGTAAGGCTTCGGGTAAGGGTTAGGGTTAGGGTTAGGGTAAGGGTTAGGGGACGGGGACGGTTTAGGGTACAGGTTAGGGTACGACAACTGTTTAGGGTGAGCGTACGTGTTAGGGTACGGGTTAGTGTTAGCGTACGGGTTAGGATTAGGGGACGGGTGAGGGTAAGGCTTCGGGTAAGGGTTAGGGTTAGGGTTAGGGTAAGGGTTAGGGGACGGGGACGGTTTAGGGTACAGGTTAGGGTACGACAACGGTTTAGGGTGAGCGTACGTGTTAGGGTACGGGTTAGTGTTAGCGTACGGGTTAGGATTAGGGGACGGGTGAGGGTAAGGCTTCGGGTAAGGGTTAGGGTTAGGGTTAGGGTTAGGGTTAGGGGACGGGGACGGTTTAGGGTACAGGTTAGGGTACGACAACGGTTTAGGGTGAGCGTACGTGTTAGGGTACGGGTTAGTGTTAGCGTACGGGTTAGGATTAGGGGACGGGTGAGGGTAAGGCTTCGGGTAAGGGTTAGGGTTAGGGTTAGGGTTAGGGTTAGGGGACGGGGACGGGGACGGTTTAGGGTACAGGTTAGGGTACGACAACGGTTTAGGGTGAGCGTACGTGTTAGGGTACGGGTTAGTGTTAGCGTACGGGTTAGGATTAGGGGACGGGTGAGGGTAAGGCTTCGGGTAAGGGTTAGGGTTAGGGTTAGGGTTAGGGTTAGGGGACGGGGACGGTTTAGGGTACAGGTTAGGGTACGACAACGGTTTAGGGTGAGCGTACGTGTTAGGGTACGGGTTAGTGTTAGCGTAGGGGTTAGGATGAGGGGACGTGTGAGGGTAAGGCTTCGGGTAAGGGTTAGGGTTAGGGTTAGGGTTAGGGTTAGGGTTAGGGGACGGGGACGATTTAGGGTACAGGTTAGGGTACGACAACGCTTTAGGGTGAGCGTACGTGTTAGGGTACGGGTTAGTGTTAGCGTACGGGTTAGGATTAGGGGACGGGTGAGGGTAAGGCTTCTGGTAAGGGTTAGGTTTAGGGTTCGGGTTAGGGTTAGGGTTAGGTGACGGGGACGGTTTAGTGTAGAGGTTAGGGTACAACAACGGTTTATGGTGAGCCTACGTGTTAGGGTACGGGTTAGTGTTAGCGTACGGGTTAGGATTAGGGGACGGGTGAGGGTAAGGCTTCGGGTAAGGTTTAGGGTTAGAGTTAGGGTTAGGGTTAGTGTTGGGGGACGGGGACGGTTTAGGGTACAGGTTAGGGTACGACAACGGTTTAGGGTGAGTGTACGTGTTAGGATACGGGTTAGTGTTAGCGTACGGGTTAGTATTAGGGGACGTGTGAGGGTAAGGCTTCGGGTAAGGGTTAGGGTTAGGGTTATGGTTAGGGTTAGGGGACGGGGACGGTTTAGGGTACAGGTTAGGGTACGACAACGGTTTAGGGTGAGCGTACGTGTTAGGGCACGGTTTAGTGTTAGCGTACGGGTTAGGATTAGGGGACGGGTGAGGGTAAGGCTTCGGGTAAGGGTTAGGGTTAGGGTTAGGGTAAGGGTTAGGGGACGGGGACGGTTTAGGGTACATGTTAGGGTACGACAACGGTTTAGGGTGAGCGTACGTGTTAGGGTACGGGTTAGTGTTAGCGTACGGGTTAGGATTAGGGGACGGGTGAGGGTAAGGCTTCGGGTAAGGGTTAGGGTTAGGGTTAGGGTTAGGGTTAGGGGACGGGGACGGTTTAGGGTACAGGTTAGGGTACGACAACGGTTTAGGGTGAGCGTACGTGTTAGGGTACGGGTTAGTGTTAGCGTACGGGTTAGGATTAGGGGACGGGTGAGGGTAAGGCTTCGGGTAAGGGTTAGGGTTAGGGTTAGGGTTAGGGTTAGGGGACGGGGACGGGGACGGTTTAGGGTACAGGTTAGGGTACGACAACGGTTTAGGGTGAGCGTACGTGTTAGGGTACGGGTTAGTGTTAGCGTACGGGTTAGGACTAGGGGACGGGTGAGGGTAAGGCTTCGGGTAAGGGTTAGGGTTAGGGTTAGGGTTAGGGTTAGGGGACGGGGACGGTTTAGGGTACAGGTTAGGGTACGACAACGGTTTAGGGTGAGCGTACGTGTTAGGGTACGGGTTAGTGTTAGCGTAGGGGTTAGGATGAGGGGACGTGTGAGGGTAAGGCTTCGGGTAAGGGTTAGGGTTAGGGTTAGGGTTAGGGTTAGGGTTAGGGGACGGGGACGATTTAGGGTACAGGTTAGGGTACGACAACGCTTTAGGGTGAGCGTACGTGTTAGGGTACGGGTTAGTGTTAGCGTATGGGTTAGGATTAGGGGACGGGTGAGGGTAAGGCTTCGGGTAAGGGTTAGGTTTAGGGTTCGGGTTAGGGTTAGGGTTAGGGGACGGGGACGGTTTAGTGTAGAGGTTAGGGTACAACAACGGTTTATGGTGAGCCTACGTGTTAGGGTACGGGTTAGTGTTAGCGTACGGGTTAGGATTAGGGGACGGGTGAGGGTAAGGCTTCGGGTAAGGTTTAGGGTTAGAGTTAGGGTTAGGGTTAGTGTTGGGGGACGGGGACGGTTTAGGGTACAGGTTAGGGTACGACAACGGTTTAGGGTGAGTGTACGTGTTAGGATACGGGTTAGTGTTAGCGTACGGGTTAGTATTAGGGGACGTGTGAGGGTAAGGCTTCGGGTAAGGGTTAGGGTTAGGGTTATGGTTAGGGTTAGGGGACGGGGACGGTTTAGGGTACAGGTTAGGGTACGACAACGGTTTAGGGTGAGCGTACGTGTTAGGGCACGGTTTAGTGTTAGCGTACGGGTTAGGATTAGGGGACGGGTGAGGGTAAGGCTTCGGGTAAGGGTTAGGGTTAGGGTTAGGGTAAGGGTTAGGGGACGGGGACGGTTTAGGGTACATGTTAGGGTACGACAACGGTTTAGGGTGAGCGTACGTGTTAGGGTACGGGTTAGTGTTAGCGTACGGGTTAGGATTAGGGGACAGGTGAGGGTAAGGCTTCGGGTAAGGGTTAGGGTTAGGGTTAGGGTTAGGGTTAGGGGACGGGGACGGTTTAGGGTACAGGTTAGGGTACGACAACGGTTTAGGGTGAGCGTACGTGTTAGGGTACGGGTTAGTGTTAGCGTACGGGTTAGGATTAGGGGACGGGTGAGGGTAAGGCTTCGGGTAAGGTTTAGGGTTAGGGTTAGGGTTAGGGTTAGGGGACGGGGACGGGGACGGTTTAGGGTACAGGTTAGGGTACGACAACGGTTTAGGGTGAGCGTACGTGTTAGGGTACGGGTTAGTGTTAGCGTACGGGTTAGGATTATGGGACGGGTGAGGGTAAGGCTTCGGGTAAGGGTTAGGGTTAGGGTTAGGGTTAGGGTTAGGGGACGGGGACGGTTTAGGGTACAGGTTAGGGTACGACAACGCTTTAGGGTGAGCGTACGTGTTAGGGTACGGGTTAGTGTTAGCGTACGGGTTAGGATTAGGGGACGGGTGAGGGTAAGGCTTCGGGTAAGGGTTAGGTTTAGGGTTCGGGTTAGGGTTAGGGTTAGGGGACGGGGACGGTTTAGTGTAGAGGTTAGGGTACAACAACGGTTTATGGTGAGCCTACGTGTTAGGGTACGGGTTAGTGTTAGCGTACGGGTTCGGATTAGGGGACGGGTGAGGGTAAGGCTTCGGGTAAGGTTTAGGGTTAGAGTTAGGGTTAGGGTTAGTGTTGGGGGACGGGGACGGTTTAGGGTACAGGTTAGGGTACGACAACGGTTTAGGGTGAGCGTACGGGTTAGGGTACGGGTTAGTGTTAGCGTACGGGTTAGGATTAGGGGACGGGTGAGGGTAAGTCTTTGGGTAAGAGTTAGGTTTAGGGTTAGGGTTAGGGTTAGGGGACGGGGACGGGGACGATTTAGGGTACAGGTTAGGGTACGACAACGGTTTAGGGTGAGCGTACGTGTTAGGGTACGGGTTAGTGTTAGCGTACGGGTTAGGATTAGGGGACGGGTGAGGGTAAGGCTTCGGGTAAGGGTTAGGGTTAGGGTTAGGGTTAGGGTTAGGGGACGGGGACGGTTTAGGGTACAGGTTAGGGTACGACAACGGTTTAGGGTGAGCGTTCGTGTTAGGGTACGGGTTAGTGTTAGCGTAGGGGTTAGGATGAGGGGACGTGTGAGGGTAAGGCTTCGGGTAAGGGTTAGGGTTAGGGTTAGGGTTAGGGTTAGGGTTAGGGGACGGGGACGATTTAGGGTACAGGTTAGGGTACGACAACGCTTTAGGGTGAGCGTACGTGTTAGGGTACGGGTTAGTGTTAGCGTACGGGTTAGGATTAGGGGACGGGTGAGGGTAAGGCTTCGGGTAAGGGTTAGGTTTAGGGTTCGGGTTAGGGTTAGGGTTAGGGGACGGGGACGGTTTAGTGTAGAGGTTAGGGTACAACAACGGTTTATGGTGAGCCTACGTGTTAGGGTACGGGTTAGTGTTAGCGTACGGGTTAGGATTAGGGGACGGGTGAGGGTAAGGCTTCGGGTAAGGTTTAGGGTTAGAGTTAGGGTTAGGGTTAGTGTTGGGGGACGGGGACGGTTTAGGGTACAGGTTAGGGTACGACAACGGTTTAGGGTGAGCGTACGGGTTAGGGTACGGGTTAGTGTTAGCGTACGGGTTAGGATTAGGGGACGGGTGAGGGTAAGGCTTTGGGTAAGGGTTAGGGTTAGGGTTAGGGTTAGGTTTAGGGGACGGGGACGGTTTAGGGTACAGGTTAGGGTACGACAACGGTTTAGGGTGAGCGTACGTGTTAGGGTACGGGTTAGTGTTAGCGTAGGGGTTAGGATGAGGGGACGTGTGAGGGTAAGGCTTCGGGTAAGGGTTAGGGTTAGGGTTAGGGTTAGGGTTAGGGTTAGGGGACGGGGACGATTTAGGGTACAGGTTAGGGTACGACAACGGTTTAGGGTGAGCGTACGTGTTAGGGTACGGTTTAGTGTTAGCGTACGGGTTAGGATTAGGGGACGGGTGAGGGTAAGGCTTCGGGTAAGGGTTAGGGTTAGGGTTAGGGTAAGGGTTAGGGGACGGGGACGGTTTAGGGTACAGGTTAGGGTACGACAACTGTTTAGGTTGAGCGTACGTGTTAGGGTACGGGTTAGTGTTAGCGTACGGGTTAGGATTAGGGGACGGGTGAGGGTAAGGCTTCGGGTAAGGGTTAGGGTTAGGGTTAGGGTAAGGGTTAGGGGACGGGGACGGTTTAGGGTACAGGTTAGGGTACGACAACGGTTTAGGGTGAGCGTACGTGTTAGGGTACGGGTTAGTGTTAGCGTACGGGTTAGGATTAGGGGACGGGTGAGGGTAAGGCTTCGGGTAAGGGTTAGGGTTAGGGTTAGGGTTAGGGTTAGGGGACGGGGACGGTTTAGGGTACAGGTTAGGGTACGACAACGGTTTAGGGTGAGCGTACGTGTTAGGGTACGGGTTAGTGTTAGCGTACGGGTTAGGATTAGGGGACGGGTGAGGGTAAGGCTTCGGGTAAGGGTTAGGGTTAGGGTTAGGGTTAGGGTTAGGGGACGGGGACGGGGACGGTTTAGGGTACAGGTTAGGGTACGACAACGGTTTAGGGTGAGCGTACGTGTTAGGGTACGGGTTAGTGTTAGCGTACGGGTTAGGATTAGGGGACGGGTGAGGGTAAGGCTTCGGGTAAGGGTTAGGGTTAGGGTTAGGGTTAGGGTTAGGGGACGGGGACGGTTTAGGGTACAGGTTAGGGTACGACAACGGTTTAGGGTGAGCGTACGTGTTAGGGTACGGGTTAGTGTTAGCGTAGGGGTTAGGATGAGGGGACGTGTGAGGGTAAGGCTTCGGGTAAGGGTTAGGGTTAGGGTTAGGGTTAGGGTTAGGGTTAGGGGACGGGGACGATTTAGGGTACAGGTTAGGGTACGACAACGCTTTAGGGTGAGCGTACGTGTTAGGGTACGGGTTAGTGTTAGCGTACGGGTTAGGATTAGGTTACGGGTGAGGGTAAGGCTTCGGGTAAGGGTTAGGTTTAGGGTTCGGGTTAGGGTTAGGGTTAGGGGACGGGGACGGTTTAGTGTAGAGGTTAGGGTACAACAACGGTTTATGGTGAGCCTACGTGTTAGGGTACGGGTTAGTGTTAGCGTACGGGTTAGGATTAGGGGACGGGTGAAGGTAAGGCTTCGGGTAAGGTTTAGGGTTAGAGTTAGGGTTAGGGTTAGTGTTGGGGGACGGGGACGGTTTAGGGTACAGGTTAGGGTACGACAACGGTTTAGGGTGAGTGTACGTGTTAGGATACGGGTTAGTGTTAGCGTACGGGTTAGTATTAGGGGACGTGTGAGGGTAAGGCTTCGGGTAAGTGTTAGGGTTAGGGTTATGGTTAGGGTTAGGGGACGGGGACGGTTTAGGGTACAGGTTAGGGTACGACAACGGTTTAGGGTGAGCGTACGTGTTAGGGCACGGTTTAGTGTTAGCGTACGGGTTAGGATTAGGGGACGGGTGAGGGTAAGGCTTCGGGTAAGGGTTAGGGTTAGGGTTAGGGTAAGGGTTAGGGGACGGGGACGGTTTAGGGTACATGTTAGGGTACGACAACGGTTTAGGGTGAGCGTACGTGTTAGGGTACGGGTTAGTGTTAGCGTACGGGTTAGGATTAGGGGACGGGTGAGGGTAAGGCTTCGGGTAAGGGTTAGGGTTAGGGTTAGGGTTAGGGTTAGGGGACGGGGACGGTTTAGGGTACAGGTTAGGGTACGACAACGGTTTAGGGTGAGCGTACGTGTTAGGGTACGGGTTAGTGTTAGCGTACGGGTTAGGATTAGGGGACGGGTGAGGGTAAGGCTTCGGGTAAGGGTTAGGGTTAGGGTTAGGGTTAGGGTTAGGGGACGGGGACGGGGACGGTTTAGGGTACAGGTTAGGGTACGACAACGGTTTAGGGTGAGCGTACGTGTTAGGGTACGGGTTAGTGTTAGCGTACGGGTTAGGATTAGGGGACGGGTGAGGGTAAGGCTTCGGGTAAGGGTTAGGGTTAGGGTTAGGGTTAGGGTTAGGGGACGGGGACGGTTTAGGGTACAGTTTAGGGTACGACAACGGTTTAGGGTGAGCGTACGTGTTAGGGTACGGGTTAGTGTTAGCGTAGGGGTTAGGATGAGGGGACGTGTGAGGGTAAGGCTTCGGGTAAGGGTTAGGGTTAGGGTTAGGGTTAGGGTTAGGGTTAGGGGACGGGGACGATTTAGGGTACAGGTTAGGGTACGACAACGCTTTAGGGTGAGCGTACGTGTTAGGGTACGGGTTAGTGTTAGCGTATGGGTTAGGATTAGGGGAAGGGTGAGGGTAAGGCTTCGGGTAAGGGTTAGGTTTAGGGTTCGGGTTAGGGTTAGGGTTAGGGGACGGGGACGGTTTAGTGTAGAGGTTAGGGTACAACAACGGTTTATGGTGAGCCTACGTGTTAGGGTACGGGTTAGTGTTAGCGTACGGGTTCGGATTAGGGGACGGGTGAGGGTAAGGCTTCGGGTAAGGTTTAGGGTTAGAGTTAGGGTTAGGGTTAGTGTTGGGGGACGGGGACGGTTTAGGGTACAGGTTAGGGTACGACAACGGTTTAGGGTGAGCGTACGGGTTAGGGTACGGGTTAGTGTTAGCGTACGGGTTAGGATTAGGGGACGGGTGAGGGTAAGTCTTTGGGTAAGAGTTAGGTTTAGGGTTAGGGTTAGGGTTAGGGGACGGGGACGGGGACGATTTAGGGTACAGGTTAGGGTACGACAACGGTTTAGGGTGAGCGTACGTGTTAGGGTACGGGTTAGTGTTAGCGTACGGGTTAGGATTAGGGGACGGGTGAGGGTAAGGCTTCGGGTAAGGGTTAGGGTTAGGGTTAGGGTTAGGGTTAGGGGACGGGGACGGTTTAGGGTACAGGTTAGGGTACGACAACGGTTTAGGGTGAGCGTTCGTGTTAGGGTACGGGTTAGTGTTAGCGTAGGGGTTAGGATGAGGGGACGTGTGAGGGTAAGGCTTCGGGTAAGGGTTAGGGTTAGGGTTAGGGTTAGGGTTAGGGTTAGGGGACGGGGACGATTTAGGGTACAGGTTAGGGTACGACAACGCTTTAGGGTGAGCGTACGTGTTAGGGTACGGGTTAGTGTTAGCGTACGGGTTAGGATTAGGGGACGGGTGAGGGTAAGGCTTCGGGTAAGGGTTAGGTTTAGGGTTCGGGTTAGGGTTAGGGTTAGGGGACGGGGACGGTTTAGTGTAGAGGTTAGGGTACAACAACGGTTTATGGTGAGCCTACGTGTTAGGGTACGGGTTAGTGTTAGCGTACGGGTTAGGATTAGGGGACGGGTGAGGGTAAGGCTTCGGGTAAGGTTTAGGGTTAGAGTTAGGGTTAGGGTTAGTGTTGGGGGACGGGGACGGTTTAGGGTACAGGTTAGGGTACGACAACGGTTTAGGGTGAGCGTACGGGTTAGGGTACGGGTTAGTGTTAGCGTACGGGTTAGGATTAGGGGACGGGTGAGGGTAAGGCTTTGGGTAAGGGTTAGGGTTAGGGTTAGGGTTAGGTTTAGGGGACGGGGACGGTTTAGGGTACAGGTTAGGGTACGACAACGGTTTAGGGTGAGCGTACGTGTTAAGGTTCGGGTTAGTGTTAGCGTACGGGTTAGGATGAGGGGACGGGTGATGGTAAGGCTTCGGGTAAGGGTTAGGGTTAGGGTTAGGGTTAGGGTTAGGGTTAGGGGACGGGGACGGTTTAGGGTACAGGTTAGTGTACGACAACGTTTTAGGGTGAGCGTATGTGTTAGGGTACGGGTTAGTGTTAGCGTACGGGTTAGGATTAGGGGACGGGTGAGGCTAAGGCTTCGGGTAAGGGTTAGGGTTAGGGTTAGGGTTAGGGGACGGGGACGGTTTAGGGTACAGGTTAGGGTACGAGAACGGTTTAGGGTGAGTGTACGTGTTAGGGTACGGGTTAGTGTTAGCGTACGGGTTAGGATGAGGGGACGGGTGAGTGTAAGGCTTCGGGTAAGGGTTAGGGTTAGGGTTAGGTTTAGGGTTAGGGTTAGGGGACGGGGACGGTTTAGGGTACAGGTTAGGGTACGACAACCGTTTAGGGTGAGCGTACGTGTTAGGGTAAGGGTTAGTGTTAGCGTACGGGTTAGGATAAGGGGACGGGTGAGGGTAAGGCTTCGTTTAAGGGTTAGGGTTAGGGTTAGGGTTAGGGTTAGGGTTAGGGGACGGGGACGGTTTAGGGTACAGGTTAGGGTACGGCAACGGTTTAGGGCGAGCGTACGTGTTAGGTTACGGGTTAGTGTTAGCGTACGGGTTAGGATTAGGGGACGGGTGAGGATAAGGCTTCGGGTAAGGGTTTGGGTTAGGGTTAGGCTTAGGGTTAGGGTTAGGGGACGGTGACGGTTTAGGGTACAGGTTAGGGTACGACAACGGTTTAGGGTGACTGTACGTGTTAGGGTACGGGTTAGTGTTAGCGTACGGGTTAGGATTAGGGGACCGGTGAGGGTAAGGCTTCGGGAAAGGGTTAGGGTTAGGTTTAGGGTTAGGGTTAGGGTTAGGGGACGGGGACGGTTTAGGGTACAGGTTAAGGTACGACAACGGTTTAGGGTGAGAGTACGTGTTAGGGTACGGGTTAGTGTTAGCGTACGGGTTAGGATTAGGCGACGGGTGAGTGTAAGGATTCGGGTAAGGGTTAGGGTTAGGGTTAGGGTTAGGGTTAGAGTTAGGGGACGGGGATGTTTTAGGGTAAAGGTTAGTGTACGACAACAGTTTAGGGTGAGCGTACGTGTTAGGGTACGGGTAAGTGTTAGCGTACGGGTTAGGATTAGGGGACGGGTGAGGGTAAGTCTTCGGGTAAGGGTTAGTTGTAGGGTTAGGGTTAGGGTTAGGGTTAGGGGACGGGGACGGTTTAGGGTACAGGTTAGCGTACGGCCACGGTTTAGGGTGAGCGTACGTGTTAGGGTACGGGTTAGTGTTAGCGTACGGGTTAGGATTAGGGGACGGGTGAGGGTAAGGGTTAGGGTTAGGGTTAGGGTTAGGGTTAGGGTTAGGGGACGGGGACGGTTTAGGGTACAGGTAAGGGTACGACAACGGTTTAGGCTGAGCGTACGTGTTAGGGTACGGGTTAGTGTTAGCGTACGGGTTAGGATTAGGGGACGGGTGAGGGTAAGGCTTTGGGTAAGTGTTAGGGTTAGGGTTAGGGTTAGGGTTAGGGTTAGGGGACGGGGACGGTTTAGAGTACAGGTTAGGGTACGACAACGGTTTAGGGTGAGCGTACGTGTTAGGGTACGGGTTAGTGTTAGCGTACGGTTTAGGATTAGGGGACGGGTGAGGGTAAGGCTTCGGGTAAGGGTTAGGGTTAGGGTTAGGGTTAATGTTAGGTGACGGGGACGGTTTAGGGTACAGGTTAGGGTACGACAACGGTTTAGGGTGAGCGTACGTGTTAGGGTACGGGTTAGTGTTAGCGTACGGGTTAGGATTAGGTGACGGGTGAGGGTAAGGCTTCGGGTAAGTGTTAGGGTTTGGGTTAGGGTTAGGGTTCGGGTTAGGGGACGGGGACGGTTTAGGGTACAGGTTAGGTTACGACAACGGTTTAGGGTGAGCGTACGTGTTAAGGTTCGGGTTAGTGTTAGCGTACGGGTTAGGATGAAGGGACGGGTGAGGGTAAGGCTTCGGGTAAGGGTTAGGGTTAGGGTTAGGGTTAGGGTTAGGGTTAGGGGACGGGGACGGTTTAGGGTACAGGTTAGTGTACGACAACGGTTTAGGGTGAGCGTAAGTGTTAGGGTACGGGTTTGTGTTAGCGTACGGGTTAGGATTAGGGGACGGGTGAGGGTAAGGCTTCGGGTAAGGTTTAGGGTTAGGGTTAGGGTTAGGGGACGGGGACGGTTTAGGGTACAGGTTAGGGTACGACAACGGTTTAAGGTGAGTGTACGTGTTAGGGTACGGGTTAGTGTTAGCGTACGGGTTAGGATGAGGCGACGGGTGAGTGTAAGGCTTCGGGTAAGGGTTAGGGTTAGGGTTAGGTTTAGGGTTAGGGTTAGGGGACGGGGACGGTTTAGAGTACAGGTTAGGGTACGACAACGGTTTAGGGTGAGCGTACGTGTTAGGGTACGGGTTAGTGTTAGCGTACGGGTTAGGATTAGGGGACGGGTGAGGGTAAGGCTTCGGCTAAGGGTAAGTGTTAGGGTTAGGGTTAGGTTTAGGGTTAGGGGATGGGGACGGTTTAGGGTACAGGTTAGGGTACGACAACAGTTTAGGGTGAGCGTACGTGTTAGGGTACTGCTTAGTGTTAGCGTACGGGTTGGGATGAGGGGAAGTGTGAGGGTAAGGCTTCGGGTAAGGGTAGGGCTAGGGTTAGGGTTAGGGTTAGGGTTAGGGGACGGGGACGGTTTAGGGTACAGGTTAGGGTATGACAACGGTTTAGGGTGAGCGTACGTGTTAGGGTACGGGTTAGTGTTAGCGTACGGGTTAGGATTAGGGGACGGGTGAGGGTAAGGCTTCGGGTAAGGGTTAGTGTTAGGGTTAGGGTTACGGTAAAGGTTAGGGGACGGGGACCGTTTAGGGTACAGGTTAGTGTACGACAACGGTTTAGGGTGAGCGTACGTGTTAGGGTACGGATTAGTGTTAGCGTACGGGTTAGGATTAGGGGACGGGTGAGGGTAAGGCTTCGGGTAAGCGTTAGGGTTACGGTTAGGGTTAGGGTTAGGGTTAGGGGACGGGGACGGTTTAGGGTACAGCTTAGGGTACGACAACGGTTTAGGGTGAGAGTACGTGTTAGGGTACGGGTTAGTGTTAGCGTACGGGTTAGGATTAGGGGACGGGTGAGAGTAAGGCTTCGGGTAAGGGTTAGGTTTAGGGTTAGGGTTAGGGTTAGGGGACGGGGACGGGGACGGTTTAGGGTACAGTTTAGGGTACGACAACGGTTTAGGGTGAGCGTACGTGTTAGAGTACGGGTTAGTGTAAGCGTACGGGTTAGGATTAGGGGACGGGTGAGGGTAAGGCTTCGGGTAAGGGTTAGGGTTAGGGTTAGGGTTAGCGTTAGGGGACGGGGATGGTTTAGGGTACAGGTTAGGGTACGACAACGGTTTAGGGTGAGCGTACGTGTTAGGGTACGGGTTAGTGTTAGCGTACGGGTTAGGATTAGGGGACGGGTGAGGGTAAGGCTTCGGGTAAGGGTTAGGGTTAGGGTTAGGGTTAGGGTTAGGGTTAGGGGACGGGGACGGTTTAGGGTACAGGTTAGTGTACGACAACGGTTTAAGGTGAGCGTACGTATTAGGGTACGGGTTAGTGTTAGCGTACGGGTTAGGATTAGGGGACGGGTGAGGGTAAGGCTTTGGGTAAGGGTTAGGGTTGGGTTAGGGTTAGGGTTAGGGGACGGGGACGGTTTAGGGTACAGGTTAGGGTACGACAACGGTTTAGGGTGAGCGTACGTGTTAGGGTACGGGTTAGTGTTAGCGTAGGGGTTAGGATGAGGGGACGTGTGAGGGTAAGGCTTCGGGTAAGGGTTAGGGTTAGGGTTAGGGTTAGGGTTAGGGTTAGGGGACGGGGACGATTTAGGGTACAGGTTAGGGTACGACAACGCTTTAGGGTGAGCGTACGTGTTAGGGTACGGGTTAGTGTTAGCGTACGGGTTAGGATTAGGGGACGGGTGAGGGTAAGGCTTCGGGTAAGGGTTAGGGTTAGGGTTAGGGTTAGGGTTAGTGTTGGGGGACGGGGACGGTTTAGGGAACAGGTTAGGGTACGACAACGGTTTAGGGTGAGCGTACGGGTTAGGGTACGGGTTAGTGTTAGCGTACGGGTTAGGATTAGGGGACGGGTGAGGGTAAGGGTTAGGGTTAGGGTTAGGGTTAGGGTTAGGGTTAGGGGACGGGGACGGTTTAGGGTACAGGTAAGGGTACGACAATGGTTTAGGGTGAGCGTACGTGTTAGGGTACGGGTTAGTGTTAGCGTACGGGTTAGGATTAGGGGACGGGTGAGGGTAAGGCTTTGGGTAAGGGTTAGGGTTAGGGTTAGGTTTAGGGTTAGGGGACGGGGACGGTTTAGGGTACAGGTTAGGGTACGACAACGGTTTAGGTTGAGCGTACGTGTTAGGGTACGTGTTAGTGTTAGCGTACGGTTTAGGATTAGGGGACGGGTGAGGGTAAGGCTTCGGGTAAGGGTTAGGGTTAGGGTTAGGGTTAGGGTTAGGGGACGGGGACGGTTTAGGGTACAGGTTAGCGTACGACAACGGTTTACGGTGAGCGTACGTGTTAGGGTACGGGTTAGTGTTAGCGTACGGGTTAGGATTAGGTGACGGGTGAGGGTAAGGCTTCGGGTAAGGGTTAGGGTTAGGGTTAGGGTTAGGGTTAGGGTTAGGGGACAGGGACGGTTTAGGGTACAGGTTAGGGTACGACAACGGTTTAGGGTGAGCGTACGTGTTAAGGTTCGGGTTAGTGTTAGCGTACGGGTTAGGATGAGGGGACGGGTGATGGTAAGGCTTCGGGTAAGGGTTAGGGTTAGGGTTAGGGTTAGGGTTAGGGTTAGGGGACGGGGACGGTTTAGGGTACAGGTTAGTGTACGACAACGTTTTAGGGTGAGCGTAAGTGTTAGGGTACGGGTTAGTGTTAGCGTACGGGTTAGGATTAGGGGACGGGTGAGGCTAAGGCTTCGGGTAAGGGTTAGGGTTAGGGTTAGGGTTAGGGGACGGGGACGGTTTAGGGTACAGGTTAGGGTACGAGAACGGTTTAGGGTGAGTGTACGTGTTAGGGTACGGGTTAGTGTTAGCGTACGGGTTAGGATGAGGGGACGGGTGAGTGTAAGGCTTCGGGTAAGGGTTAGGGTTAGGGTTAGGTTTAGGGTTAGGGTTAGGGGACGGGGACGGTTTAGGGTACAGGTTAGGGTACGACAACGGTTTAGGGTGAGCGTACGTGTTAGGGTACGGGTTAGTGTTAGCGTACGGGTTAGGATAAGGGGACGGGTGAGGGTAAGGCTTCGTTTAAGGGTTAGGGTTAGGGTTAGGGTTAGGGTTAGGGGACGGGGACGGGGACGGTTTAGGGTACAGGTTAGGGTACGGCAACGGTTTAGGGTGAGCGTACGTGTTAGGTTACGGGTTAGTGTTAGCGTACGAGTTAGGATTAGGGGACGGGTGAGGATAAGGCTTCGGGTAAGGGTTTGGGTTAGGGTTAGGCTTAGGGTTAGGGTTAGGGGACGGGGACGGTTTAGGGTACAGGTTAGGGTACGACAACGGTTTAGGGTGAGCGAACGTGTTAGGGTACGGGTTAGTGTTAGCGTACGGGTTAGGATTAGGGGACCGGTGAGGGTAAGGCTTCGGGAAAGGGTTAGTGTTAGGTTTAGGGTTAGGGTTAGGGTTAGGGGACGGGGACGGTTTAGGGTACAGGTTAGGGTACGACAACGGTTTAGGGTGAGCGTACGTGTTAGGGTACGGGTTAGTGTTAGCATACGGGTTAGGATTAAGCGACGGGTGAGGGTAAGGCTTCGGGTAAGGGTTAGGGTTAGGGTTAGGGTTAGGGTTAGGGGACGGGGACGGTTTAGGGTACAGGTTAGGGTACGACAACAGTTTAGGGAGAGCGTACGTGTTAGGGTATGGGTTAGTGTTAGCGTACGGGTTAGGATTAGGGGACCGGTGAGGGTAAGGCTTCGGCTAAGGGTTAGTGTTAGGGTTAGGGTTAGGTTTAGGGTTAGGGGACGGGGACGGTTTAGGGTACAGGTTAGGGTACGACAACAGTTTAGGGTGAGCGTACGTGTTAGGGTACTGGTTAGTGTTAGCGTACGGGTTGGGATGAGGAGACGTGTGAGGGTATGGCTTCGTGTAAGGGTAGGGTTAGGGTTAGGGTTAGGGTTAGGGTTAGGGGACGGGGACGGTTTAGGGTACAGGTTAGGGTACGACAACGGTTTAGGGTGAGCGTACGTGTTAGGGTACGGGTTAGTGTTAGCGTACGGGTTAGGATTCGGGGACGGGTGAGGGTAAGGCTTCGGGTAAGGGTTAGGTTTAGGGGTAGGGTTAGGGGACTGGGACGGTTTAGGGTACAGGTAAGGGTACGACAACGGTTTAGGGTGAGCGTACGTGTTAGGGTACGGGTTAGTGTTAGCGTACAGGTTAGGATTAGGGGACGGGTGAGGGTAAGGCTTTGGGTAAGTGTTAGGGTTAGGGTTAGGGTTAGGGTTAGGGTTAGGGTTAGGGGACGGGGACGGTTTAGGGTACAGGTTAGGGTACGACAACGGTTTAGGGTGAGCGTACGTGTTAGGGTACGGGTTAGTGTTAGCGTACGGTTTAGGATTAGGGGACGGGTGAGGGTAAGGCTTCGGGTAAGGGTTAGGGTTAGGGTTAGGGTTAATGTTAGGGGACGGGGACGGTTTAGGGTACAGGTTAGGGTACGACAAAGGTTTAGGGTGAGCGTACGTGTTAGGGTACGGGTTAGTGTTAGCGTACGGGTTAGGATTAGGTGACGGGTGAGGGTAAGGCTTCGGGTAAGGGTTAGGGTTAGGGTTAGGGTTAGGGTTAGGGTTAGGGGACGGGGACGGTTTAGGGTACAGGTTAGGTTACGACAACGGTTTAGGGTGAGCGTACGTGTTAAGGTTCGGGTTAGTGTTAGCGTACGGGTTAGGATGAGGGGACGGGTGAGGGTAAGGCTTCGGATAAGGGTTAGGGTTAGGGTTAGGGTTAGGGTTAGGGTTAGGGGACGGGGACGGTTTAGGGTACAGGTTAGTGTACGACAACGGTTTAGGGTGAGCGTAAGTGTTAGGGTACGGGTTTGTGTTAGCGTACGGGTTAGGATTAGGGGACGGGTGAGGGTAAGGCTTCGGGTAAGGTTTAGGGTTAGGGTTAGGGTTAGGGGACGGGGACGGTTTAGGGTACAGGTTAGGGTACGACAACGGTTTAAGGTGAGTGTACGTGTTAGGGTACGGGTTAGTGTTAGCGTACGGGTTAGGATGAGGGGACGGGTGAGGGTAAGGCTTCGGGTAAGGGTTAGGGTTAGGGTTAGGGTTAGGGTTAGGGGACGGGGACGGTTTAGGGTACAGGTTAGTGTACGACAACGGTTTAGGGTGAGCATACGTGTTAGGGTACGGGTTAGTGTTAGCGTACGGATTAGGATTAGGGGACGGGTGAGGGTAAGGCTTCGGGTAAGGGTTAGGGTTAGGGTTAGGGTTAGGGTTAGGGTTAGGGTTAGGGGACGGGGACGGTTTAGGTTACAGGTTAGGGTACGAAAACGGTTTAGGGTGAGCGTACGTGTTAGGGTACGGGTTAGTGTTAGCGTACGGTTTAGGATGAGGGGACGAGTGAGGGTAAGGCTTCGGGTAAGGGTTAGGGTTAGGGTTAGGGTTAGGGTTAGGGTTAGGGGACGGGGACGGTTTAGGGTACAGGTTAGGGTACGACAACGGTTTAGGATGAGCGTACGTGTTAGGGTACGGGTTAGTGTTAGCGTACGGGTTAGGATTAGGGGACGGGTGAGGGTAAGGCTTCGGGTAAGGGTTAGGTTTAGGGTTCGGGTTAGGGTTAGGGTTAGGGGACGGGGACTGTTTAGGGTAGAGTTTAGGGTACAACAACGGTTTAGGGTGAGCCTACGTGTTAGGGTATGGGTTAGTGTTAGCGTACGGGTTAGGATTAGGGGACGGGTGAGGGTAAGGCTTCGGGTAAGGGTTAGGGTTAGGGTTAGGGTTAGGGTTAGGGGACGGGGACGGTTTAGGGTACAGGTTAGGGTACGACAATGGTGTAGGGTGAGCGTACGTGTTAGGGTACGGGTTAGTGTTAAAGTACGGGTTAGGATTAGGGGACGGGTGAGGGTAAGGGTTAGGGTTTGGGTTAGGGTTAGGGTTAGGGTTAGGGGACGGGGACGGTTTAGGGTACAGGTTAGGGTACGACAACGGTTTAGGGTGAGCCTACGTGTTAGGGTACAGGTTAGTGTTAGCGTACGGTTTAGGATTAGAGGACGGGTGAGTGTAAGGCTTCGGGTAAGGGTTAGGGTTAGGGTTAGGGTTAGGGTTAGTGGACGGGGACGGTTTAGGGTACAGGTTAGGGTACGACAACGGTTTAGGGTGAGCGTACGTGTTAGGGTACGGGTTAGTTTTAGCGTACGGGTTAGGATTAGGGGACGGGTGAGTGTAATGGTTCGGGTAAGGGTTAGGGTTAGGGTTAGGGGACGGGGACGGTTTAGGGTACAGGTTCGGGTACGACAACGGTTTAGGGTGAGCGTACGTGTTAGGGTACGGGTTAGTGTTAGCGTACGGGTTAGGATGAGGGGACGTGTGAGGTTAAGGCTTCCGGTAAGGGTTACGGTTAGGGTTAGGGTTAGGGTTAGGGTTACGGGACGGGGACGGTTTAGGGTACAGGTTAGTGTACGACAACGGTTTAGGGTGAGCGTACGTGTTAGGGTACGGGTTAGTGTTAGCGTACGGGTTAGGATTAGGGGACGGGTGAGGGTAAGGCTTCGGGTAAGGGTTAGGATTTGGGTTAGGGTTAGGGTTACGGTTATGGGACGGGGACGGATTAGGGTACAGCTTAGGGTACGACAACGGTTTAGGGTGAGCCTACGTGTTAGGGTACGGGTTAGTGTTAGCGTACGGGTTAGGATGAGGGGACGGGTGAGGGTAAGGCTTCAGGTAAGGGTTAGGTTTAGGGTTAGGGTTAGGGTTAGGGTTAGGGGACGGAGACGGTTTAGGGTACAGGTTAGCGTACGGCAACGGTTTAGGGTGAGCGTACGTGTTAGGATACGGGTTAGTGTTAGCGTACGGGTTAGTATTAGGGGACGGGTGAGGGTAAGGCTTCGGGTAAGGGTTAGGGTTAGGGTTAGGGTTAGCGTTAGGGTTAGGGGACGGGGACGGTTTAGGGTACAGGTTAGGGTACGACAACAGTTTAGGGTGAGCGTACGTGTTAGGGTACGGGTTAGTGTTAGCGTACGGGTTAGGATTAGGGGACGGGTGAGGGTAAGGCTTCGGGTAAGGGTTAGGGTTAGGGTTAGGTTGAGGGTTAGGGGACGGGGATGGTTTAGGGTAAAGGTTAGGGAACGACAACGGTTTAGTTTGAGCGTACGTGTTAGGGTACGGGTTAGTGTTAGCGTACGGGTTAGGATTAGGGGACGGGTGAGGGTAAGGCTTCGGGTAAGAGTTAGGGTTAGGGTTAGGGTTAGCGTTAGGGGACGGGGACGGTTTAGGGTACAGGTTAGGGTACGACAACGTTTTAGGGTGAGCGTACGTGTTAGGGTACGGGTTAGTGTTAGCGTACGGATTAGGATTAGGGGATGGGTGAGGGTAAGGCTTCGCGTAAGGGTTAGGGTTAGGGTTAGGGGACGGGGACGGGGACGGTTTAGGGTACAGATTAGGGTACGACAACGGTTTAGGGTGAGCGTACGTGTTAGGGTACGGGTTAGGGTTAGCGTACGGGTTAGGATTAGGGGACGGGTGAGGGTAAGGCTTCGGGTAAGGGTTAGGGTTAGGTTTAGGGTTAGGGTTAGGGGACGGGGACGGTTTAGGGTACAGGTTAGGGTACGACAACGGTTTAGGGTGAGCGTACGTGTTAGGGTACGGGTTAGTGTTAGCGTACGGGTTAGGATTAGGGGACGGGTGAGGGTAAGGCTTCGGTTAAGGGTTAGGTTTAGGGTTAGGGTAAGGGTTAGGGGACGGGGACGGTTTAGGGTACAGGTTAGGGTACGACAACGGTTTAGGGTGAGCGTATGTGTTAGGGTACGGGTTAGTGTTAGCGTACGGGTTAGGATTAGGGGACGGGTGAGGGTAAGGCTTCGGGTAAGGGTTAGGGTTAGGGTTAGGGTTAGGGTTAGGGGACGGGGACGGTTTAGGGTACAGGTTAGGGTACGACAACGGTTTAGGGTGAGCGTACGTGTTAGGGTACGGGTTAGTGTTAGCGTACGGGTTAGGATTAGGGGACGGGTGAGGGTAAGGCTTCGGGTAAGGGTTAGGGTTAAGCTTAGGGATAGGGTTAGGGTTAGGGGACGGGGACGGTTTAGGGTACAGGTTAGTGTACGAGAACGGTTTAGGGTGAGCATACGTGTTAGGGTACGGGTTAGTGTTAGCGTATGGGTTAGGATTAGGGGACGGGTGAGGGTAAGGCTTCGGGTAAGTGTTAGGGTTAGGGTTAGGGTTAGGGTTAGGGTTAGGGTTAGGGTTAGGGTTAGGGTTTAGGGTTTGGGTTAGGGTTAGGGTTAGGGTTAGGGTTTAGGGTTAGGGTTAGGGTTAGGGTTAGGGTTAGGGTTAGGGTTAGGGTTAGGGTTAGGGTTTAGGGTTAGGGTTAGGGTTAGGGTTAGGGTTAGGGTTAGGGTTAGGGTTAGGGTTAGGGTTAGGGTTAGGGTTTAGGGTTAGGGTTAGGGTTAGGGTTAGGGTTTAGGGTTAGGGTTAGGGTTAGGGTTAGGGTTAGGGTTAGGGTTAGGGTTAGGGTTAGGGTTAGGGTTAGGGTTAGGGTTAGGGTTAGGGTTAGGGTTAGGGTTAGGGTTAGGGTTAGGGTTAGGGTTAGGGTTAGGGTTAGGGTTAGGGTTAGGGTTAGGGTTAGGGTTAGGGTTAGGGTTAGGGTTAGGGTTAGGGTTAGGGTTAGGGTTAGGGTTAGGGTTAGGGTTAGGGTTAGGGTTAGGGTTAGGGTTAGGGTTAGGGTTAGGGTTAGGGTTAGGGTTAGGGTTAGGGTTAGGGTTAGGGTTAGGGTTAGGGTTAGGGTTAGGGTTAGGGTTAGGGTTAGGGTTAGGGTTAGGGTTAGGGTTAGGGTTAGGGTTAGGGTTAGGGTTAGGGTTAGGGTTAGGGTTAGGGTTAGGGTTAGGGTTAGGGTTAGGGTTAGGGTTAGGGTTAGGGTTAGGGTTAGGGTTAGGGTTAGGGTTAGGGTTAGGGTTAGGGTTAGGGTTAGGGTTAGGGTTAGGGTTAGGGTTAGGGTTAGGGTTAGGGTTAGGGTTAGGGTTAGGGTTAGGGTTAGGGTTAGGGTTAGGGTTAGGGTTAGGGTTAGGGTTAGGGTTAGGGTTAGGGTTAGGGTTAGGGTTAGGGTTAGGGTTAGGGTTAGGGTTAGGGTTAGGGTTAGGGTTAGGGTTAGGGTTAGGGTTAGGGTTAGGGTTAGGGTTAGGGTTAGGGTTAGGGTTAGGGTTAGGGTTAGGGTTAGGGTTAGGGTTAGGGTTAGGGTTAGGGTTAGGGTTAGGGTTAGGGTTAGGGTTAGGGTTAGGGTTAGGGTTAGGGTTAGGGTTAGGGTTAGGGTTAGGGTTAGGGTTAGGGTTAGGGTTAGGGTTAGGGTTAGGGTTAGGGTTAGGGTTAGGGTTAGGGTTAGGGTTAGGGTTAGGGTTAGGGGTTAGGGTTAGGGTTAGGGTTAGGGTTAGGGTTAGGGTTAGGGTTAGGGTTAGGGTTAGGGTTAGGGTTAGGGTTAGGGTTAGGGTTAGGGTTAGGGTTAGGGTTAGGGTTAGGGTTAGGGTTAGGGTTAGGGTTAGGGTTAGGGTTAGGGTTAGGGTTAGGGTTAGGGTTAGGGTTAGGGTTAGGGTTAGGGTTAGGGTTAGGGTTAGGGTTAGGGTTAGGGTTAGGGTTAGGGTTAGGGTTAGGGTTAGGGTTAGGGTTAGGGTTAGGGTTAGGGTTAGGGTTAGGGTTAGGGTTAGGGTTAGGGTTAGGGTTAGGGTTAGGGTTAGGGTTAGGGTTAGGGTTAGGGTTAGGGTTAGGGTTAGGGTTAGGGTTAGGGTTAGGGTTAGGGTTAGGGTTAGGGTTAGGGTTAGGGTTAGGGTTAGGGTTAGGGTTAGGGTTAGGGTTAGGGTTAGGGTTAGGGTTAGGGTTAGGGTTAGGGTTAGGGTTAGGGTTAGGGTTAGGGTTAGGGTTAGGGTTAGGGTTAGGGTTAGGGTTAGGGTTAGGGTTAGGGTTAGGGTTAGGGTTAGGGTTAGGGTTAGGGTTAGGGTTAGGGTTAGGGTTAGGGTTAGGGTTAGGGTTAGAGCAATACGTAACTGAGTCAGGGTTAGGTTTCTAGGGTTAGGGTTAGGGTTAGGGTTAGGGTTAGGGTTAGGGTTAGGGTTAGGGTTAGGGTTAGGGTTAGGGTTAGGGTTAGGGTTAGGGTTAGGGTTAGGGTTAGGGTTAGGGTTAGGGTTAGGGTTAGGGTTAGGGTTAGGGTTAGGGTTAGGGTTAGGGTTAGGGTTAGGGTTAGGGTTAGGGTTAGGGTTAGGGTTAGGGTTAGGGTTAGGGTTAGGGTTAGGGTTAGGGTTAGGGTTAGGGTTAGGGTTAGGGTTAGGGTTAGGGTTAGGGTTAGGGTTAGGGTTAGGGTTAGGGTTAGGGTTAGGGTTAGGGTTAGGGTTAGGGTTAGGGTTAGGGTTAGGGTTAGGGTTAGGGTTAGGGTTAGGGTTAGGGTTAGGGTTAGGGTTAGGGTTAGGGTTAGGGTTAGGGTTAGGGTTAGGGTTAGGGTTAGGGTTAGGGTTAGGGTTAGGGTTAGGGTTAGGGTTAGGGTTAGGGTTAGGGTTAGGGTTAGGGTTAGGGTTAGGGTTAGGGTTAGGGTTAGGGTTAGGGTTAGGGTTAGGGTTAGGGTTAGGGTTAGGGTTAGGGTTAGGGTTAGGGTTAGGGTTAGGGTTAGGGTTAGGGTTAGGGTTAGGGTTAGGGTTAGGGTTAGGGTTAGGGTTAGGGTTAGGGTTAGGGTTAGGGTTAGGGTTAGGGTTAGGGTTAGGGTTAGGGTTAGGGTTAGGGTTAGGGTTAGGGTTAGGGTTAGGGTTAGGGTTAGGGTTAGGGTTAGGGTTAGGGTTAGGGTTAGGGTTAGGGTTAGGGTTAGGGTTAGGGTTAGGGTTAGGGTTAGGGTTAGGGTTAGGGTTAGGGTTAGGGTTAGGGTTAGGGTTAGGGTTAGGGTTAGGGTTAGGGTTAGGGTTAGGGTTAGGGTTAGGGTTAGGGTTAGGGTTAGGGTTAGGGTTAGGGTTAGGGTTAGGGTTAGGGTTAGGGTTAGGGTTAGGGTTAGGGTTAGGGTTAGGGTTAGGGTTAGGGTTAGGGTTAGGGTTAGGGTTAGGGTTAGGGTTAGGG
Source organism: Delphinapterus leucas (assembly GCF_059928025.1). Lineage (NCBI taxonomy): Eukaryota > Metazoa > Chordata > Mammalia > Artiodactyla > Monodontidae > Delphinapterus > Delphinapterus leucas. The sequence continues at coordinate 32,327 of NC_143139.1, read as the reverse complement.
TTAGGGTTAGGGTTAGGGTTAGGGTTAGGGTTAGGGTTAGGGTTAGGGTTAGGGTTAGGGTTAGGGTTAGGGTTAGGGTTAGGGTTAGGGTTAGGGTTAGGGTTAGGGTTAGGGTTAGGGTTAGGGTTAGGGTTAGGGTTAGGGTTAGGGTTAGGGTTAGGGTTAGGGTTAGGGTTAGGGTTAGGGTTAGGGTTAGGGTTAGGGTTAGGGTTAGGGTTAGGGTTAGGGTTAGGGTTAGGGTTAGGGTTAGGGTTAGGGTTAGGGTTAGGGTTAGGGTTAGGGTTAGGGTTAGGGTTAGGGTTAGGGTTAGGGTTAGGGTTAGGGTTAGGGTTAGGGTTAGGGTTAGGGTTAGGGTTAGGGTTAGGGTTAGGGTTAGGGTTAGGGTTAGGGTTAGGGTTAGGGTTAGGGTTAGGGTTAGGGTTAGGGTTAGGGTTAGGGTTAGGGTTAGGGTTAGGGTTAGGGTTAGGGTTAGGGTTAGGGTTAGGGTTAGGGTTAGGGTTAGGGTTAGGGTTAGGGTTAGGGTTAGGGTTAGGGTTAGGGTTAGGGTTAGGGTTAGGGTTAGGGTTAGGGTTAGGGTTAGGGTTAGGGTTAGGGTTAGGGTTAGGGTTAGGGTTAGGGTTAGGGTTAGGGTTAGGGTTAGGGTTAGGGTTAGGGTTAGGGTTAGGGTTAGGGTTAGGGTTAGGGTTAGGGTTAGGGTTAGGGTTAGGGTTAGGGTTAGGGTTAGGGTTAGGGTTAGGGTTAGGGTTAGGGTTAGGGTTAGGGTTAGGGTTAGGGTTAGGGTTAGGGTTAGGGTTAGGGTTAGGGTTAGGGTTAGGGTTAGGGTTAGGGTTAGGGTTAGGGTTAGGGTTAGGGTTAGGGTTAGGGTTAGGGTTAGGGTTAGGGTTAGGGTTAGGGTTAGGGTTAGGGTTAGGGTTAGGGTTAGGGTTAGGGTTAGGGTTAGGGTTAGGGTTAGGGTTAGGGTTAGGGTTAGGGTTAGGGTTAGGGTTAGGGTTAGGGTTAGGGTTAGGGTTAGGGTTAGGGTTAGGGTTAGGGTTAGGGTTAGGGTTAGGGTTAGGGTTAGGGTTAGGGTTAGGGTTAGGGTTAGGGTTAGGGTTAGGGTTAGGGTTAGGGTTAGGGTTAGGGTTAGGGTTAGGGTTAGGGTTAGGGTTAGGGTTAGGGTTAGGGTTAGGGTTAGGGTTAGGGTTAGGGTTAGGGTTAGGGTTAGGGTTAGGGTTAGGGTTAGGGTTAGGGTTAGGGTTAGGGTTAGGGTTAGGGTTAGGGTTAGGGTTAGGGTTAGGGTTAGGGTTAGGGTTAGGGTTAGGGTTAGGGTTAGGGTTAGGGTTAGGGTTAGGGTTAGGGTTAGGGTTAGGGTTAGGGTTAGGGTTAGGGTTAGGGTTAGGGTTAGGGTTAGGGTTAGGGTTAGGGTTAGGGTTAGGGTTAGGGTTAGGGTTAGGGTTAGGGTTAGGGTTAGGGTTAGGGTTAGGGTTAGGGTTAGGGTTAGGGTTAGGGTTAGGGTTAGGGTTAGGGTTAGGGTTAGGGTTAGGGTTAGGGTTAGGGTTAGGGTTAGGGTTAGGGTTAGGGTTAGGGTTAGGGTTAGGGTTAGGGTTAGGGTTAGGGTTAGGGTTAGGGTTAGGGTTAGGGTTAGGGTTAGGGTTAGGGTTAGGGTTAGGGTTAGGGTTAGGGTTAGGGTTAGGGTTAGGGTTAGGGTTAGGGTTAGGGTTAGGGTTAGGGTTAGGGTTAGGGTTAGGGTTAGGGTTAGGGTTAGGGTTAGGGTTAGGGTTAGGGTTAGGGTTAGGGTTAGGGTTAGGGTTAGGGTTAGGGTTAGGGTTAGGGTTAGGGTTAGGGTTAGGGTTAGGGTTAGGGTTAGGGTTAGGGTTAGGGTTAGGGTTAGGGTTAGGGTTAGGGTTAGGGTTAGGGTTAGGGTTAGGGTTAGGGTTAGGGTTAGGGTTAGGGTTAGGGTTAGGGTTAGGGTTAGGGTTAGGGTTAGGGTTAGGGTTAGGGTTAGGGTTAGGGTTAGGGTTAGGGTTAGGGTTAGGGTTAGGGTTAGGGTTAGGGTTAGGGTTAGGGTTAGGGTTAGGGTTAGGGTTAGGGTTAGGGTTAGGGTTAGGGTTAGGGTTAGGGTTAGGGTTAGGGTTAGGGTTAGGGTTAGGGTTAGGGTTAGGGTTAGGGTTAGGGTTAGGGTTAGGGTTAGGGTTAGGGTTAGGGTTAGGGTTAGGGTTAGGGTTAGGGTTAGGGTTAGGGTTAGGGTTAGGGTTAGGGTTAGGGTTAGGGTTAGGGTTAGGGTTAGGGTTAGGGTTAGGGTTAGGGTTAGGGTTAGGGTTAGGGTTAGGGTTAGGGTTAGGGTTAGGGTTAGGGTTAGGGTTAGGGTTAGGGTTAGGGTTAGGGTTAGGGTTAGGGTTAGGGTTAGGGTTAGGGTTAGGGTTAGGGTTAGGGTTAGGGTTAGGGTTAGGGTTAGGGTTAGGGTTAGGGTTAGGGTTAGGGTTAGGGTTAGGGTTAGGGTTAGGGTTAGGGTTAGGGTTAGGGTTAGGGTTAGGGTTAGGGTTAGGGTTAGGGTTAGGGTTAGGGTTAGGGTTAGGGTTAGGGTTAGGGTTAGGGTTAGGGTTAGGGTTAGGGTTAGGGTTAGGGTTAGGGTTAGGGTTAGGGTTAGGGTTAGGGTTAGGGTTAGGGTTAGGGTTAGGGTTAGGGTTAGGGTTAGGGTTAGGGTTAGGGTTAGGGTTAGGGTTAGGGTTAGGGTTAGGGTTAGGGTTAGGGTTAGGGTTAGGGTTAGGGTTAGGGTTAGGGTTAGGGTTAGGGTTAGGGTTAGGGTTAGGGTTAGGGTTAGGGTTAGGGTTAGGGTTAGGGTTAGGGTTAGGGTTAGGGTTAGGGTTAGGGTTAGGGTTAGGGTTAGGGTTAGGGTTAGGGTTAGGGTTAGGGTTAGGGTTAGGGTTAGGGTTAGGGTTAGGGTTAGGGTTAGGGTTAGGGTTAGGGTTAGGGTTAGGGTTAGGGTTAGGGTTAGGGTTAGGGTTAGGGTTAGGGTTAGGGTTAGGGTTAGGGTTAGGGTTAGGGTTAGGGTTAGGGTTAGGGTTAGGGTTAGGGTTAGGGTTAGGGTTAGGGTTAGGGTTAGGGTTAGGGTTAGGGTTAGGGTTAGGGTTAGGGTTAGGGTTAGGGTTAGGGTTAGGGTTAGGGTTAGGGTTAGGGTTAGGGTTAGGGTTAGGGTTAGGGTTAGGGTTAGGGTTAGGGTTAGGGTTAGGGTTAGGGTTAGGGTTAGGGTTAGGGTTAGGGTTAGGGTTAGGGTTAGGGTTAGGGTTAGGGTTAGGGTTAGGGTTAGGGTTAGGGTTAGGGTTAGGGTTAGGGTTAGGGTTAGGGTTAGGGTTAGGGTTAGGGTTAGGGTTAGGGTTAGGGTTAGGGTTAGGGTTAGGGTTAGGGTTAGGGTTAGGGTTAGGGTTAGGGTTAGGGTTAGGGTTAGGGTTAGGGTTAGGGTTAGGGTTAGGGTTAGGGTTAGGGTTAGGGTTAGGGTTAGGGTTAGGGTTAGGGTTAGGGTTAGGGTTAGGGTTAGGGTTAGGGTTAGGGTTAGGGTTAGGGTTAGGGTTAGGGTTAGGGTTAGGGTTAGGGTTAGGGTTAGGGTTAGGGTTAGGGTTAGGGTTAGGGTTAGGGTTAGGGTTAGGGTTAGGGTTAGGGTTAGGGTTAGGGTTAGGGTTAGGGTTAGGGTTAGGGTTAGGGTTAGGGTTAGGGTTAGGGTTAGGGTTAGGGTTAGGGTTAGGGTTAGGGTTAGGGTTAGGGTTAGGGTTAGGGTTAGGGTTAGGGTTAGGGTTAGGGTTAGGGTTAGGGTTAGGGTTAGGGTTAGGGTTAGGGTTAGGGTTAGGGTTAGGGTTAGGGTTAGGGTTAGGGTTAGGGTTAGGGTTAGGGTTAGGGTTAGGGTTAGGGTTAGGGTTAGGGTTAGGGTTAGGGTTAGGGTTAGGGTTAGGGTTAGGGTTAGGGTTAGGGTTAGGGTTAGGGTTAGGGTTAGGGTTAGGGTTAGGGTTAGGGTTAGGGTTAGGGTTAGGGTTAGGGTTAGGGTTAGGGTTAGGGTTAGGGTTAGGGTTAGGGTTAGGGTTAGGGTTAGGGTTAGGGTTAGGGTTAGGGTTAGGGTTAGGGTTAGGGTTAGGGTTAGGGTTAGGGTTAGGGTTAGGGTTAGGGTTAGGGTTAGGGTTAGGGTTAGGGTTAGGGTTAGGGTTAGGGTTAGGGTTAGGGTTAGGGTTAGGGTTAGGGTTAGGGTTAGGGTTAGGGTTAGGGTTAGGGTTAGGGTTAGGGTTAGGGTTAGGGTTAGGGTTAGGGTTAGGGTTAGGGTTAGGGTTAGGGTTAGGGTTAGGGTTAGGGTTAGGGTTAGGGTTAGGGTTAGGGTTAGGGTTAGGGTTAGGGTTAGGGTTAGGGTTAGGGTTAGGGTTAGGGTTAGGGTTAGGGTTAGGGTTAGGGTTAGGGTTAGGGTTAGGGTTAGGGTTAGGGTTAGGGTTAGGGTTAGGGTTAGGGTTAGGGTTAGGGTTAGGGTTAGGGTTAGGGTTAGGGTTAGGGTTAGGGTTAGGGTTAGGGTTAGGGTTAGGGTTAGGGTTAGGGTTAGGGTTAGGGTTAGGGTTAGGGTTAGGGTTAGGGTTAGGGTTAGGGTTAGGGTTAGGGTTAGGGTTAGGGTTAGGGTTAGGGTTAGGGTTAGGGTTAGGGTTAGGGTTAGGGTTAGGGTTAGGGTTAGGGTTAGGGTTAGGGTTAGGGTTAGGGTTAGGGTTAGGGTTAGGGTTAGGGTTAGGGTTAGGGTTAGGGTTAGGGTTAGGGTTAGGGTTAGGGTTAGGGTTAGGGTTAGGGTTAGGGTTAGGGTTAGGGTTAGGGTTAGGGTTAGGGTTAGGGTTAGGGTTAGGGTTAGGGTTAGGGTTAGGGTTAGGGTTAGGGTTAGGGTTAGGGTTAGGGTTAGGGTTAGGGTTAGGGTTAGGGTTAGGGTTAGGGTTAGGGTTAGGGTTAGGGTTAGGGTTAGGGTTAGGGTTAGGGTTAGGGTTAGGGTTAGGGTTAGGGTTAGGGTTAGGGTTAGGGTTAGGGTTAGGGTTAGGGTTAGGGTTAGGGTTAGGGTTAGGGTTAGGGTTAGGGTTAGGGTTAGGGTTAGGGTTAGGGTTAGGGTTAGGGTTAGGGTTAGGGTTAGGGTTAGGGTTAGGGTTAGGGTTAGGGTTAGGGTTAGGGTTAGGGTTAGGGTTAGGGTTAGGGTTAGGGTTAGGGTTAGGGTTAGGGTTAGGGTTAGGGTTAGGGTTAGGGTTAGGGTTAGGGTTAGGGTTAGGGTTAGGGTTAGGGTTAGGGTTAGGGTTAGGGTTAGGGTTAGGGTTAGGGTTAGGGTTAGGGTTAGGGTTAGGGTTAGGGTTAGGGTTAGGGTTAGGGTTAGGGTTAGGGTTAGGGTTAGGGTTAGGGTTAGGGTTAGGGTTAGGGTTAGGGTTAGGGTTAGGGTTAGGGTTAGGGTTAGGGTTAGGGTTAGGGTTAGGGTTAGGGTTAGGGTTAGGGTTAGGGTTAGGGTTAGGGTTAGGGTTAGGGTTAGGGTTAGGGTTAGGGTTAGGGTTAGGGTTAGGGTTAGGGTTAGGGTTAGGGTTAGGGTTAGGGTTAGGGTTAGGGTTAGGGTTAGGGTTAGGGTTAGGGTTAGGGTTAGGGTTAGGGTTAGGGTTAGGGTTAGGGTTAGGGTTAGGGTTAGGGTTAGGGTTAGGGTTAGGGTTAGGGTTAGGGTTAGGGTTAGGGTTAGGGTTAGGGTTAGGGTTAGGGTTAGGGTTAGGGTTAGGGTTAGGGTTAGGGTTAGGGTTAGGGTTAGGGTTAGGGTTAGGGTTAGGGTTAGGGTTAGGGTTAGGGTTAGGGTTAGGGTTAGGGTTAGGGTTAGGGTTAGGGTTAGGGTTAGGGTTAGGGTTAGGGTTAGGGTTAGGGTTAGGGTTAGGGTTAGGGTTAGGGTTAGGGTTAGGGTTAGGGTTAGGGTTAGGGTTAGGGTTAGGGTTAGGGTTAGGGTTAGGGTTAGGGTTAGGGTTAGGGTTAGGGTTAGGGTTAGGGTTAGGGTTAGGGTTAGGGTTAGGGTTAGGGTTAGGGTTAGGGTTAGGGTTAGGGTTAGGGTTAGGGTTAGGGTTAGGGTTAGGGTTAGGGTTAGGGTTAGGGTTAGGGTTAGGGTTAGGGTTAGGGTTAGGGTTAGGGTTAGGGTTAGGGTTAGGGTTAGGGTTAGGGTTAGGGTTAGGGTTAGGGTTAGGGTTAGGGTTAGGGTTAGGGTTAGGGTTAGGGTTAGGGTTAGGGTTAGGGTTAGGGTTAGGGTTAGGGTTAGGGTTAGGGTTAGGGTTAGGGTTAGGGTTAGGGTTAGGGTTAGGGTTAGGGTTAGGGTTAGGGTTAGGGTTAGGGTTAGGGTTAGGGTTAGGGTTAGGGTTAGGGTTAGGGTTAGGGTTAGGGTTAGGGTTAGGGTTAGGGTTAGGGTTAGGGTTAGGGTTAGGGTTAGGGTTAGGGTTAGGGTTAGGGTTAGGGTTAGGGTTAGGGTTAGGGTTAGGGTTAGGGTTAGGGTTAGGGTTAGGGTTAGGGTTAGGGTTAGGGTTAGGGTTAGGGTTAGGGTTAGGGTTAGGGTTAGGGTTAGGGTTAGGGTTAGGGTTAGGGTTAGGGTTAGGGTTAGGGTTAGGGTTAGGGTTAGGGTTAGGGTTAGGGTTAGGGTTAGGGTTAGGGTTAGGGTTAGGGTTAGGGTTAGGGTTAGGGTTAGGGTTAGGGTTAGGGTTAGGGTTAGGGTTAGGGTTAGGGTTAGGGTTAGGGTTAGGGTTAGGGTTAGGGTTAGGGTTAGGGTTAGGGTTAGGGTTAGGGTTAGGGTTAGGGTTAGGGTTAGGGTTAGGGTTAGGGTTAGGGTTAGGGTTAGGGTTAGGGTTAGGGTTAGGGTTAGGGTTAGGGTTAGGGTTAGGGTTAGGGTTAGGGTTAGGGTTAGGGTTAGGGTTAGGGTTAGGGTTAGGGTTAGGGTTAGGGTTAGGGTTAGGGTTAGGGTTAGGGTTAGGGTTAGGGTTAGGGTTAGGGTTAGGGTTAGGGTTAGGGTTAGGGTTAGGGTTAGGGTTAGGGTTAGGGTTAGGGTTAGGGTTAGGGTTAGGGTTAGGGTTAGGGTTAGGGTTAGGGTTAGGGTTAGGGTTAGGGTTAGGGTTAGGGTTAGGGTTAGGGTTAGGGTTAGGGTTAGGGTTAGGGTTAGGGTTAGGGTTAGGGTTAGGGTTAGGGTTAGGGTTAGGGTTAGGGTTAGGGTTAGGGTTAGGGTTAGGGTTAGGGTTAGGGTTAGGGTTAGGGTTAGGGTTAGGGTTAGGGTTAGGGTTAGGGTTAGGGTTAGGGTTAGGGTTAGGGTTAGGGTTAGGGTTAGGGTTAGGGTTAGGGTTAGGGTTAGGGTTAGGGTTAGGGTTAGGGTTAGGGTTAGGGTTAGGGTTAGGGTTAGGGTTAGGGTTAGGGTTAGGGTTAGGGTTAGGGTTAGGGTTAGGGTTAGGGTTAGGGTTAGGGTTAGGGTTAGGGTTAGGGTTAGGGTTAGGGTTAGGGTTAGGGTTAGGGTTAGGGTTAGGGTTAGGGTTAGGGTTAGGGTTAGGGTTAGGGTTAGGGTTAGGGTTAGGGTTAGGGTTAGGGTTAGGGTTAGGGTTAGGGTTAGGGTTAGGGTTAGGGTTAGGGTTAGGGTTAGGGTTAGGGTTAGGGTTAGGGTTAGGGTTAGGGTTAGGGTTAGGGTTAGGGTTAGGGTTAGGGTTAGGGTTAGGGTTAGGGTTAGGGTTAGGGTTAGGGTTAGGGTTAGGGTTAGGGTTAGGGTTAGGGTTAGGGTTAGGGTTAGGGTTAGGGTTAGGGTTAGGGTTAGGGTTAGGGTTAGGGTTAGGGTTAGGGTTAGGGTTAGGGTTAGGGTTAGGGTTAGGGTTAGGGTTAGGGTTAGGGTTAGGGTTAGGGTTAGGGTTAGGGTTAGGGTTAGGGTTAGGGTTAGGGTTAGGGTTAGGGTTAGGGTTAGGGTTAGGGTTAGGGTTAGGGTTAGGGTTAGGGTTAGGGTTAGGGTTAGGGTTAGGGTTAGGGTTAGGGTTAGGGTTAGGGTTAGGGTTAGGGTTAGGGTTAGGGTTAGGGTTAGGGTTAGGGTTAGGGTTAGGGTTAGGGTTAGGGTTAGGGTTAGGGTTAGGGTTAGGGTTAGGGTTAGGGTTAGGGTTAGGGTTAGGGTTAGGGTTAGGGTTAGGGTTAGGGTTAGGGTTAGGGTTAGGGTTAGGGTTAGGGTTAGGGTTAGGGTTAGGGTTAGGGTTAGGGTTAGGGTTAGGGTTAGGGTTAGGGTTAGGGTTAGGGTTAGGGTTAGGGTTAGGGTTAGGGTTAGGGTTAGGGTTAGGGTTAGGGTTAGGGTTAGGGTTAGGGTTAGGGTTAGGGTTAGGGTTAGGGTTAGGGTTAGGGTTAGGGTTAGGGTTAGGGTTAGGGTTAGGGTTAGGGTTAGGGTTAGGGTTAGGGTTAGGGTTAGGGTTAGGGTTAGGGTTAGGGTTAGGGTTAGGGTTAGGGTTAGGGTTAGGGTTAGGGTTAGGGTTAGGGTTAGGGTTAGGGTTAGGGTTAGGGTTAGGGTTAGGGTTAGGGTTAGGGTTAGGGTTAGGGTTAGGGTTAGGGTTAGGGTTAGGGTTAGGGTTAGGGTTAGGGTTAGGGTTAGGGTTAGGGTTAGGGTTAGGGTTAGGGTTAGGGTTAGGGTTAGGGTTAGGGTTAGGGTTAGGGTTAGGGTTAGGGTTAGGGTTAGGGTTAGGGTTAGGGTTAGGGTTAGGGTTAGGGTTAGGGTTAGGGTTAGGGTTAGGGTTAGGGTTAGGGTTAGGGTTAGGGTTAGGGTTAGGGTTAGGGTTAGGGTTAGGGTTAGGGTTAGGGTTAGGGTTAGGGTTAGGGTTAGGGTTAGGGTTAGGGTTAGGGTTAGGGTTAGGGTTAGGGTTAGGGTTAGGGTTAGGGTTAGGGTTAGGGTTAGGGTTAGGGTTAGGGTTAGGGTTAGGGTTAGGGTTAGGGTTAGGGTTAGGGTTAGGGTTAGGGTTAGGGTTAGGGTTAGGGTTAGGGTTAGGGTTAGGGTTAGGGTTAGGGTTAGGGTTAGGGTTAGGGTTAGGGTTAGGGTTAGGGTTAGGGTTAGGGTTAGGGTTAGGGTTAGGGTTAGGGTTAGGGTTAGGGTTAGGGTTAGGGTTAGGGTTAGGGTTAGGGTTAGGGTTAGGGTTAGGGTTAGGGTTAGGGTTAGGGTTAGGGTTAGGGTTAGGGTTAGGGTTAGGGTTAGGGTTAGGGTTAGGGTTAGGGTTAGGGTTAGGGTTAGGGTTAGGGTTAGGGTTAGGGTTAGGGTTAGGGTTAGGGTTAGGGTTAGGGTTAGGGTTAGGGTTAGGGTTAGGGTTAGGGTTAGGGTTAGGGTTAGGGTTAGGGTTAGGGTTAGGGTTAGGGTTAGGGTTAGGGTTAGGGTTAGGGTTAGGGTTAGGGTTAGGGTTAGGGTTAGGGTTAGGGTTAGGGTTAGGGTTAGGGTTAGGGTTAGGGTTAGGGTTAGGGTTAGGGTTAGGGTTAGGGTTAGGGTTAGGGTTAGGGTTAGGGTTAGGGTTAGGGTTAGGGTTAGGGTTAGGGTTAGGGTTAGGGTTAGGGTTAGGGTTAGGGTTAGGGTTAGGGTTAGGGTTAGGGTTAGGGTTAGGGTTAGGGTTAGGGTTAGGGTTAGGGTTAGGGTTAGGGTTAGGGTTAGGGTTAGGGTTAGGGTTAGGGTTAGGGTTAGGGTTAGGGTTAGGGTTAGGGTTAGGGTTAGGGTTAGGGTTAGGGTTAGGGTTAGGGTTAGGGTTAGGGTTAGGGTTAGGGTTAGGGTTAGGGTTAGGGTTAGGGTTAGGGTTAGGGTTAGGGTTAGGGTTAGGGTTAGGGTTAGGGTTAGGGTTAGGGTTAGGGTTAGGGTTAGGGTTAGGGTTAGGGTTAGGGTTAGGGTTAGGGTTAGGGTTAGGGTTAGGGTTAGGGTTAGGGTTAGGGTTAGGGTTAGGGTTAGGGTTAGGGTTAGGGTTAGGGTTAGGGTTAGGGTTAGGGTTAGGGTTAGGGTTAGGGTTAGGGTTAGGGTTAGGGTTAGGGTTAGGGTTAGGGTTAGGGTTAGGGTTAGGGTTAGGGTTAGGGTTAGGGTTAGGGTTAGGGTTAGGGTTAGGGTTAGGGTTAGGGTTAGGGTTAGGGTTAGGGTTAGGGTTAGGGTTAGGGTTAGGGTTAGGGTTAGGGTTAGGGTTAGGGTTAGGGTTAGGGTTAGGGTTAGGGTTAGGGTTAGGGTTAGGGTTAGGGTTAGGGTTAGGGTTAGGGTTAGGGTTAGGGTTAGGGTTAGGGTTAGGGTTAGGGTTAGGGTTAGGGTTAGGGTTAGGGTTAGGGTTAGGGTTAGGGTTAGGGTTAGGGTTAGGGTTAGGGTTAGGGTTAGGGTTAGGGTTAGGGTTAGGGTTAGGGTTAGGGTTAGGGTTAGGGTTAGGGTTAGGGTTAGGGTTAGGGTTAGGGTTAGGGTTAGGGTTAGGGTTAGGGTTAGGGTTAGGGTTAGGGTTAGGGTTAGGGTTAGGGTTAGGGTTAGGGTTAGGGTTAGGGTTAGGGTTAGGGTTAGGGTTAGGGTTAGGGTTAGGGTTAGGGTTAGGGTTAGGGTTAGGGTTAGGGTTAGGGTTAGGGTTAGGGTTAGGGTTAGGGTTAGGGTTAGGGTTAGGGTTAGGGTTAGGGTTAGGGTTAGGGTTAGGGTTAGGGTTAGGGTTAGGGTTAGGGTTAGGGTTAGGGTTAGGGTTAGGGTTAGGGTTAGGGTTAGGGTTAGGGTTAGGGTTAGGGTTAGGGTTAGGGTTAGGGTTAGGGTTAGGGTTAGGGTTAGGGTTAGGGTTAGGGTTAGGGTTAGGGTTAGGGTTAGGGTTAGGGTTAGGGTTAGGGTTAGGGTTAGGGTTAGGGTTAGGGTTAGGGTTAGGGTTAGGGTTAGGGTTAGGGTTAGGGTTAGGGTTAGGGTTAGGGTTAGGGTTAGGGTTAGGGTTAGGGTTAGGGTTAGGGTTAGGGTTAGGGTTAGGGTTAGGGTTAGGGTTAGGGTTAGGGTTAGGGTTAGGGTTAGGGTTAGGGTTAGGGTTAGGGTTAGGGTTAGGGTTAGGGTTAGGGTTAGGGTTAGGGTTAGGGTTAGGGTTAGGGTTAGGGTTAGGGTTAGGGTTAGGGTTAGGGTTAGGGTTAGGGTTAGGGTTAGGGTTAGGGTTAGGGTTAGGGTTAGGGTTAGGGTTAGGGTTAGGGTTAGGGTTAGGGTTAGGGTTAGGGTTAGGGTTAGGGTTAGGGTTAGGGTTAGGGTTAGGGTTAGGGTTAGGGTTAGGGTTAGGGTTAGGGTTAGGGTTAGGGTTAGGGTTAGGGTTAGGGTTAGGGTTAGGGTTAGGGTTAGGGTTAGGGTTAGGGTTAGGGTTAGGGTTAGGGTTAGGGTTAGGGTTAGGGTTAGGGTTAGGGTTAGGGTTAGGGTTAGGGTTAGGGTTAGGGTTAGGGTTAGGGTTAGGGTTAGGGTTAGGGTTAGGGTTAGGGTTAGGGTTAGGGTTAGGGTTAGGGTTAGGGTTAGGGTTAGGGTTAGGGTTAGGGTTAGGGTTAGGGTTAGGGTTAGGGTTAGGGTTAGGGTTAGGGTTAGGGTTAGGGTTAGGGTTAGGGTTAGGGTTAGGGTTAGGGTTAGGGTTAGGGTTAGGGTTAGGGTTAGGGTTAGGGTTAGGGTTAGGGTTAGGGTTAGGGTTAGGGTTAGGGTTAGGGTTAGGGTTAGGGTTAGGGTTAGGGTTAGGGTTAGGGTTAGGGTTAGGGTTAGGGTTAGGGTTAGGGTTAGGGTTAGGGTTAGGGTTAGGGTTAGGGTTAGGGTTAGGGTTAGGGTTAGGGTTAGGGTTAGGGTTAGGGTTAGGGTTAGGGTTAGGGTTAGGGTTAGGGTTAGGGTTAGGGTTAGGGTTAGGGTTAGGGTTAGGGTTAGGGTTAGGGTTAGGGTTAGGGTTAGGGTTAGGGTTAGGGTTAGGGTTAGGGTTAGGGTTAGGGTTAGGGTTAGGGTTAGGGTTAGGGTTAGGGTTAGGGTTAGGGTTAGGGTTAGGGTTAGGGTTAGGGTTAGGGTTAGGGTTAGGGTTAGGGTTAGGGTTAGGGTTAGGGTTAGGGTTAGGGTTAGGGTTAGGGTTAGGGTTAGGGTTAGGGTTAGGGTTAGGGTTAGGGTTAGGGTTAGGGTTAGGGTTAGGGTTAGGGTTAGGGTTAGGGTTAGGGTTAGGGTTAGGGTTAGGGTTAGGGTTAGGGTTAGGGTTAGGGTTAGGGTTAGGGTTAGGGTTAGGGTTAGGGTTAGGGTTAGGGTTAGGGTTAGGGTTAGGGTTAGGGTTAGGGTTAGGGTTAGGGTTAGGGTTAGGGTTAGGGTTAGGGTTAGGGTTAGGGTTAGGGTTAGGGTTAGGGTTAGGGTTAGGGTTAGGGTTAGGGTTAGGGTTAGGGTTAGGGTTAGGGTTAGGGTTAGGGTTAGGGTTAGGGTTAGGGTTAGGGTTAGGGTTAGGGTTAGGGTTAGGGTTAGGGTTAGGGTTAGGGTTAGGGTTAGGGTTAGGGTTAGGGTTAGGGTTAGGGTTAGGGTTAGGGTTAGGGTTAGGGTTAGGGTTAGGGTTAGGGTTAGGGTTAGGGTTAGGGTTAGGGTTAGGGTTAGGGTTAGGGTTAGGGTTAGGGTTAGGGTTAGGGTTAGGGTTAGGGTTAGGGTTAGGGTTAGGGTTAGGGTTAGGGTTAGGGTTAGGGTTAGGGTTAGGGTTAGGGTTAGGGTTAGGGTTAGGGTTAGGGTTAGGGTTAGGGTTAGGGTTAGGGTTAGGGTTAGGGTTAGGGTTAGGGTTAGGGTTAGGGTTAGGGTTAGGGTTAGGGTTAGGGTTAGGGTTAGGGTTAGGGTTAGGGTTAGGGTTAGGGTTAGGGTTAGGGTTAGGGTTAGGGTTAGGGTTAGGGTTAGGGTTAGGGTTAGGGTTAGGGTTAGGGTTAGGGTTAGGGTTAGGGTTAGGGTTAGGGTTAGGGTTAGGGTTAGGGTTAGGGTTAGGGTTAGGGTTAGGGTTAGGGTTAGGGTTAGGGTTAGGGTTAGGGTTAGGGTTAGGGTTAGGGTTAGGGTTAGGGTTAGGGTTAGGGTTAGGGTTAGGGTTAGGGTTAGGGTTAGGGTTAGGGTTAGGGTTAGGGTTAGGGTTAGGGTTAGGGTTAGGGTTAGGGTTAGGGTTAGGGTTAGGGTTAGGGTTAGGGTTAGGGTTAGGGTTAGGGTTAGGGTTAGGGTTAGGGTTAGGGTTAGGGTTAGGGTTAGGGTTAGGGTTAGGGTTAGGGTTAGGGTTAGGGTTAGGGTTAGGGTTAGGGTTAGGGTTAGGGTTAGGGTTAGGGTTAGGGTTAGGGTTAGGGTTAGGGTTAGGGTTAGGGTATAGGGTTAGGGTTAGGGTTAGGGTTAGGGTTAGGGTTAGGGTTAGGGTTAGGGTTAGGGTTAGGGTTAGGGTTAGGGTTAGGGTTAGGGTTAGGGTTAGGGTTAGGGTTAGGGTTAGGGTTAGGGTTAGGGTTAGGGTTAGGGTTAGGGTTAGGGTTAGGGTTAGGGTTAGGGTTAGGGTTAGGGTTAGGGTTAGGGTTAGGGTTAGGGTTAGGGTTAGGGTTAGGGTTAGGGTTAGGGTTAGGGTTAGGGTTAGGGTTAGGGTTAGGGTTAGGGTTAGGGTTAGGGTTAGGGTTAGGGTTAGGGTTAGGGTTAGGGTTAGGGTTAGGGTTAGGGTTAGGGTTAGGGTTAGGGTTAGGGTTAGGGTTAGGGTTAGGGTTAGGGTTAGGGTTAGGGTTAGGGTTAGGGTTAGGGTTAGGGTTAGGGTTAGGGTTAGGGTTAGGGTTAGGGTTAGGGTTAGGGTTAGGGTTAGGGTTAGGGTTAGGGTTAGGGTTAGGGTTAGGGTTAGGGTTAGGGTTAGGGTTAGGGTTAGGGTTAGGGTTAGGGTTAGGGTTAGGGTTAGGGTTAGGGTTAGGGTTAGGGTTAGGGTTAGGGTTAGGGTTAGGGTTAGGGTTAGGGTTAGGGTTAGGGTTAGGGTTAGGGTTAGGGTTAGGGTTAGGGTTAGGGTTAGGGTTAGGGTTAGGGTTAGGGTTAGGGTTAGGGTTAGGGTTAGGGTTAGGGTTAGGGTTAGGGTTAGGGTTAGGGTTAGGGTTAGGGTTAGGGTTAGGGTTAGGGTTAGGGTTAGGGTTAGGGTTAGGGTTAGGGTTAGGGTTAGGGTTAGGGTTAGGGTTAGGGTTAGGGTTAGGGTTAGGGTTAGGGTTAGGGTTAGGGTTAGGGTTAGGGTTAGGGTTAGGGTTAGGGTTAGGGTTAGGGTTAGGGTTAGGGTTAGGGTTAGGGTTAGGGTTAGGGTTAGGGTTAGGGTTAGGGTTAGGGTTAGGGTTAGGGTTAGGGTTAGGGTTAGGGTTAGGGTTAGGGTTAGGGTTAGGGTTAGGGTTAGGGTTAGGGTTAGGGTTAGGGTTAGGGTTAGGGTTAGGGTTAGGGTTAGGGTTAGGGTTAGGGTTAGGGTTAGGGTTAGGGTTAGGGTTAGGGTTAGGGTTAGGGTTAGGGTTAGGGTTAGGGTTAGGGTTAGGGTTAGGGTTAGGGTTAGGGTTAGGGTTAGGGTTAGGGTTAGGGTTAGGGTTAGGGTTAGGGTTAGGGTTAGGGTTAGGGTTAGGGTTAGGGTTAGGGTTAGGGTTAGGGTTAGGGTTAGGGTTAGGGTTAGGGTTAGGGTTAGGGTTAGGGTTAGGGTTAGGGTTAGGGTTAGGGTTAGGGTTAGGGTTAGGGTTAGGGTTAGGGTTAGGGTTAGGGTTAGGGTTAGGGTTAGGGTTAGGGTTAGGGTTAGGGTTAGGGTTAGGGTTAGGGTTAGGGTTAGGGTTAGGGTTAGGGTTAGGGTTAGGGTTAGGGTTAGGGTTAGGGTTAGGGTTAGGGTTAGGGTTAGGGTTAGGGTTAGGGTTAGGGTTAGGGTTAGGGTTAGGGTTAGGGTTAGGGTTAGGGTTAGGGTTAGGGTTAGGGTTAGGGTTAGGGTTAGGGTTAGGGTTAGGGTTAGGGTTAGGGTTAGGGTTAGGGTTAGGGTTAGGGTTAGGGTTAGGGTTAGGGTTAGGGTTAGGGTTAGGGTTAGGGTTAGGGTTAGGGTTAGGGTTAGGGTTAGGGTTAGGGTTAGGGTTAGGGTTAGGGTTAGGGTTAGGGTTAGGGTTAGGGTTAGGGTTAGGGTTAGGGTTAGGGTTAGGGTTAGGGTTAGGGTTAGGGTTAGGGTTAGGGTTAGGGTTAGGGTTAGGGTTAGGGTTAGGGTTAGGGTTAGGGTTAGGGTTAGGGTTAGGGTTAGGGTTAGGGTTAGGGTTAGGGTTAGGGTTAGGGTTAGGGTTAGGGTTAGGGTTAGGGTTAGGGTTAGGGTTAGGGTTAGGGTTAGGGTTAGGGTTAGGGTTAGGGTTAGGGTTAGGGTTAGGGTTAGGGTTAGGGTTAGGGTTAGGGTTAGGGTTAGGGTTAGGGTTAGGGTTAGGGTTAGGGTTAGGGTTAGGGTTAGGGTTAGGGTTAGGGTTAGGGTTAGGGTTAGGGTTAGGGTTAGGGTTAGGGTTAGGGTTAGGGTTAGGGTTAGGGTTAGGGTTAGGGTTAGGGTTAGGGTTAGGGTTAGGGTTAGGGTTAGGGTTAGGGTTAGGGTTAGGGTTAGGGTTAGGGTTAGGGTTAGGGTTAGGGTTAGGGTTAGGGTTAGGGTTAGGGTTAGGGTTAGGGTTAGGGTTAGGGTTAGGGTTAGGGTTAGGGTTAGGGTTAGGGTTAGGGTTAGGGTTAGGGTTAGGGTTAGGGTTAGGGTTAGGGTTAGGGTTAGGGTTAGGGTTAGGGTTAGGGTTAGGGTTAGGGTTAGGGTTAGGGTTAGGGTTAGGGTTAGGGTTAGGGTTAGGGTTAGGGTTAGGGTTAGGGTTAGGGTTAGGGTTAGGGTTAGGGTTAGGGTTAGGGTTAGGGTTAGGGTTAGGGTTAGGGTTAGGGTTAGGGTTAGGGTTAGGGTTAGGGTTAGGGTTAGGGTTAGGGTTAGGGTTAGGGTTAGGGTTAGGGTTAGGGTTAGGGTTAGGGTTAGGGTTAGGGTTAGGGTTAGGGTTAGGGTTAGGGTTAGGGTTAGGGTTAGGGTTAGGGTTAGGGTTAGGGTTAGGGTTAGGGTTAGGGTTAGGGTTAGGGTTAGGGTTAGGGTTAGGGTTAGGGTTAGGGTTAGGGTTAGGGTTAGGGTTAGGGTTAGGGTTAGGGTTAGGGTTAGGGTTAGGGTTAGGGTTAGGGTTAGGGTTAGGGTTAGGGTTAGGGTTAGGGTTAGGGTTAGGGTTAGGGTTAGGGTTAGGGTTAGGGTTAGGGTTAGGGTTAGGGTTAGGGTTAGGGTTAGGGTTAGGGTTAGGGTTAGGGTTAGGGTTAGGGTTAGGGTTAGGGTTAGGGTTAGGGTTAGGGTTAGGGTTAGGGTTAGGGTTAGGGTTAGGGTTAGGGTTAGGGTTAGGGTTAGGGTTAGGGTTAGGGTTAGGGTTAGGGTTAGGGTTAGGGTTAGGGTTAGGGTTAGGGTTAGGGTTAGGGTTAGGGTTAGGGTTAGGGTTAGGGTTAGGGTTAGGGTTAGGGTTAGGGTTAGGGTTAGGGTTAGGGTTAGGGTTAGGGTTAGGGTTAGGGTTAGGGTTAGGGTTAGGGTTAGGGTTAGGGTTAGGGTTAGGGTTAGGGTTAGGGTTAGGGTTAGGGTTAGGGTTAGGGTTAGGGTTAGGGTTAGGGTTAGGGTTAGGGTTAGGGTTAGGGTTAGGGTTAGGGTTAGGGTTAGGGTTAGGGTTAGGGTTAGGGTTAGGGTTAGGGTTAGGGTTAGGGTTAGGGTTAGGGTTAGGGTTAGGGTTAGGGTTAGGGTTAGGGTTAGGGTTAGGGTTAGGGTTAGGGTTAGGGTTAGGGTTAGGGTTAGGGTTAGGGTTAGGGTTAGGGTTAGGGTTAGGGTTAGGGTTAGGGTTAGGGTTAGGGTTAGGGTTAGGGTTAGGGTTAGGGTTAGGGTTAGGGTTAGGGTTAGGGTTAGGGTTAGGGTTAGGGTTAGGGTTAGGGTTAGGGTTAGGGTTAGGGTTAGGGTTAGGGTTAGGGTTAGGGTTAGGGTTAGGGTTAGGGTTAGGGTTAGGGTTAGGGTTAGGGTTAGGGTTAGGGTTAGGGTTAGGGTTAGGGTTAGGGTTAGGGTTAGGGTTAGGGTTAGGGTTAGGGTTAGGGTTAGGGTTAGGGTTAGGGTTAGGGTTAGGGTTAGGGTTAGGGTTAGGGTTAGGGTTAGGGTTAGGGTTAGGGTTAGGGTTAGGGTTAGGGTTAGGGTTAGGGTTAGGGTTAGGGTTAGGGTTAGGGTTAGGGTTAGGGTTAGGGTTAGGGTTAGGGTTAGGGTTAGGGTTAGGGTTAGGGTTAGGGTTAGGGTTAGGGTTAGGGTTAGGGTTAGGGTTAGGGTTAGGGTTAGGGTTAGGGTTAGGGTTAGGGTTAGGGTTAGGGTTAGGGTTAGGGTTAGGGTTAGGGTTAGGGTTAGGGTTAGGGTTAGGGTTAGGGTTAGGGTTAGGGTTAGGGTTAGGGTTAGGGTTAGGGTTAGGGTTAGGGTTAGGGTTAGGGTTAGGGTTAGGGTTAGGGTTAGGGTTAGGGTTAGGGTTAGGGTTAGGGTTAGGGTTAGGGTTAGGGTTAGGGTTAGGGTTAGGGTTAGGGTTAGGGTTAGGGTTAGGGTTAGGGTTAGGGTTAGGGTTAGGGTTAGGGTTAGGGTTAGGGTTAGGGTTAGGGTTAGGGTTAGGGTTAGGGTTAGGGTTAGGGTTAGGGTTAGGGTTAGGGTTAGGGTTAGGGTTAGGGTTAGGGTTAGGGTTAGGGTTAGGGTTAGGGTTAGGGTTAGGGTTAGGGTTAGGGTTAGGGTTAGGGTTAGGGTTAGGGTTAGGGTTAGGGTTAGGGTTAGGGTTAGGGTTAGGGTTAGGGTTAGGGTTAGGGTTAGGGTTAGGGTTAGGGTTAGGGTTAGGGTTAGGGTTAGGGTTAGGGTTAGGGTTAGGGTTAGGGTTAGGGTTAGGGTTAGGGTTAGGGTTAGGGTTAGGGTTAGGGTTAGGGTTAGGGTTAGGGTTAGGGTTAGGGTTAGGGTTAGGGTTAGGGTTAGGGTTAGGGTTAGGGTTAGGGTTAGGGTTAGGGTTAGGGTTAGGGTTAGGGTTAGGGTTAGGGTTAGGGTTAGGGTTAGGGTTAGGGTTAGGGTTAGGGTTAGGGTTAGGGTTAGGGTTAGGGTTAGGGTTAGGGTTAGGGTTAGGGTTAGGGTTAGGGTTAGGGTTAGGGTTAGGGTTAGGGTTAGGGTTAGGGTTAGGGTTAGGGTTAGGGTTAGGGTTAGGGTTAGGGTTAGGGTTAGGGTTAGGGTTAGGGTTAGGGTTAGGGTTAGGGTTAGGGTTAGGGTTAGGGTTAGGGTTAGGGTTAGGGTTAGGGTTAGGGTTAGGGTTAGGGTTAGGGTTAGGGTTAGGGTTAGGGTTAGGGTTAGGGTTAGGGTTAGGGTTAGGGTTAGGGTTAGGGTTAGGGTTAGGGTTAGGGTTAGGGTTAGGGTTAGGGTTAGGGTTAGGGTTAGGGTTAGGGTTAGGGTTAGGGTTAGGGTTAGGGTTAGGGTTAGGGTTAGGGTTAGGGTTAGGGTTAGGGTTAGGGTTAGGGTTAGGGTTAGGGTTAGGGTTAGGGTTAGGGTTAGGGTTAGGGTTAGGGTTAGGGTTAGGGTTAGGGTTAGGGTTAGGGTTAGGGTTAGGGTTAGGGTTAGGGTTAGGGTTAGGGTTAGGGTTAGGGTTAGGGTTAGGGTTAGGGTTAGGGTTAGGGTTAGGGTTAGGGTTAGGGTTAGGGTTAGGGTTAGGGTTAGGGTTAGGGTTAGGGTTAGGGTTAGGGTTAGGGTTAGGGTTAGGGTTAGGGTTAGGGTTAGGGTTAGGGTTAGGGTTAGGGTTAGGGTTAGGGTTAGGGTTAGGGTTAGGGTTAGGGTTAGGGTTAGGGTTAGGGTTAGGGTTAGGGTTAGGGTTAGGGTTAGGGTTAGGGTTAGGGTTAGGGTTAGGGTTAGGGTTAGGGTTAGGGTTAGGGTTAGGGTTAGGGTTAGGGTTAGGGTTAGGGTTAGGGTTAGGGTTAGGGTTAGGGTTAGGGTTAGGGTTAGGGTTAGGGTTAGGGTTAGGGTTAGGGTTAGGGTTAGGGTTAGGGTTAGGGTTAGGGTTAGGGTTAGGGTTAGGGTTAGGGTTAGGGTTAGGGTTAGGGTTAGGGTTAGGGTTAGGGTTAGGGTTAGGGTTAGGGTTAGGGTTAGGGTTAGGGTTAGGGTTAGGGTTAGGGTTAGGGTTAGGGTTAGGGTTAGGGTTAGGGTTAGGGTTAGGGTTAGGGTTAGGGTTAGGGTTAGGGTTAGGGTTAGGGTTAGGGTTAGGGTTAGGGTTAGGGTTAGGGTTAGGGTTAGGGTTAGGGTTAGGGTTAGGGTTAGGGTTAGGGTTAGGGTTAGGGTTAGGGTTAGGGTTAGGGTTAGGGTTAGGGTTAGGGTTAGGGTTAGGGTTAGGGTTAGGGTTAGGGTTAGGGTTAGGGTTAGGGTTAGGGTTAGGGTTAGGGTTAGGGTTAGGGTTAGGGTTAGGGTTAGGGTTAGGGTTAGGGTTAGGGTTAGGGTTAGGGTTAGGGTTAGGGTTAGGGTTAGGGTTAGGGTTAGGGTTAGGGTTAGGGTTAGGGTTAGGGTTAGGGTTAGGGTTAGGGTTAGGGTTAGGGTTAGGGTTAGGGTTAGGGTTAGGGTTAGGGTTAGGGTTAGGGTTAGGGTTAGGGTTAGGGTTAGGGTTAGGGTTAGGGTTAGGGTTAGGGTTAGGGTTAGGGTTAGGGTTAGGGTTAGGGTTAGGGTTAGGGTTAGGGTTAGGGTTAGGGTTAGGGTTAGGGTTAGGGTTAGGGTTAGGGTTAGGGTTAGGGTTAGGGTTAGGGTTAGGGTTAGGGTTAGGGTTAGGGTTAGGGTTAGGGTTAGGGTTAGGGTTAGGGTTAGGGTTAGGGTTAGGGTTAGGGTTAGGGTTAGGGTTAGGGTTAGGGTTAGGGTTAGGGTTAGGGTTAGGGTTAGGGTTAGGGTTAGGGTTAGGGTTAGGGTTAGGGTTAGGGTTAGGGTTAGGGTTAGGGTTAGGGTTAGGGTTAGGGTTAGGGTTAGGGTTAGGGTTAGGGTTAGGGTTAGGGTTAGGGTTAGGGTTAGGGTTAGGGTTAGGGTTAGGGTTAGGGTTAGGGTTAGGGTTAGGGTTAGGGTTAGGGTTAGGGTTAGGGTTAGGGTTAGGGTTAGGGTTAGGGTTAGGGTTAGGGTTAGGGTTAGGGTTAGGGTTAGGGTTAGGGTTAGGGTTAGGGTTAGGGTTAGGGTTAGGGTTAGGGTTAGGGTTAGGGTTAGGGTTAGGGTTAGGGTTAGGGTTAGGGTTAGGGTTAGGGTTAGGGTTAGGGTTAGGGTTAGGGTTAGGGTTAGGGTTAGGGTTAGGGTTAGGGTTAGGGTTAGGGTTAGGGTTAGGGTTAGGGTTAGGGTTAGGGTTAGGGTTAGGGTTAGGGTTAGGGTTAGGGTTAGGGTTAGGGTTAGGGTTAGGGTTAGGGTTAGGGTTAGGGTTAGGGTTAGGGTTAGGGTTAGGGTTAGGGTTAGGGTTAGGGTTAGGGTTAGGGTTAGGGTTAGGGTTAGGGTTAGGGTTAGGGTTAGGGTTAGGGTTAGGGTTAGGGTTAGGGTTAGGGTTAGGGTTAGGGTTAGGGTTAGGGTTAGGGTTAGGGTTAGGGTTAGGGTTAGGGTTAGGGTTAGGGTTAGGGTTAGGGTTAGGGTTAGGGTTAGGGTTAGGGTTAGGGTTAGGGTTAGGGTTAGGGTTAGGGTTAGGGTTAGGGTTAGGGTTAGGGTTAGGGTTAGGGTTAGGGTTAGGGTTAGGGTTAGGGTTAGGGTTAGGGTTAGGGTTAGGGTTAGGGTTAGGGTTAGGGTTAGGGTTAGGGTTAGGGTTAGGGTTAGGGTTAGGGTTAGGGTTAGGGTTAGGGTTAGGGTTAGGGTTAGGGTTAGGGTTAGGGTTAGGGTTAGGGTTAGGGTTAGGGTTAGGGTTAGGGTTAGGGTTAGGGTTAGGGTTAGGGTTAGGGTTAGGGTTAGGGTTAGGGTTAGGGTTAGGGTTAGGGTTAGGGTTAGGGTTAGGGTTAGGGTTAGGGTTAGGGTTAGGGTTAGGGTTAGGGTTAGGGTTAGGGTTAGGGTTAGGGTTAGGGTTAGGGTTAGGGTTAGGGTTAGGGTTAGGGTTAGGGTTAGGGTTAGGGTTAGGGTTAGGGTTAGGGTTAGGGTTAGGGTTAGGGTTAGGGTTAGGGTTAGGGTTAGGGTTAGGGTTAGGGTTAGGGTTAGGGTTAGGGTTAGGGTTAGGGTTAGGGTTAGGGTTAGGGTTAGGGTTAGGGTTAGGGTTAGGGTTAGGGTTAGGGTTAGGGTTAGGGTTAGGGTTAGGGTTAGGGTTAGGGTTAGGGTTAGGGTTAGGGTTAGGGTTAGGGTTAGGGTTAGGGTTAGGGTTAGGGTTAGGGTTAGGGTTAGGGTTAGGGTTAGGGTTAGGGTTAGGGTTAGGGTTAGGGTTAGGGTTAGGGTTAGGGTTAGGGTTAGGGTTAGGGTTAGGGTTAGGGTTAGGGTTAGGGTTAGGGTTAGGGTTAGGGTTAGGGTTAGGGTTAGGGTTAGGGTTAGGGTTAGGGTTAGGGTTAGGGTTAGGGTTAGGGTTAGGGTTAGGGTTAGGGTTAGGGTTAGGGTTAGGGTTAGGGTTAGGGTTAGGGTTAGGGTTAGGGTTAGGGTTAGGGTTAGGGTTAGGGTTAGGGTTAGGGTTAGGGTTAGGGTTAGGGTTAGGGTTAGGGTTAGGGTTAGGGTTAGGGTTAGGGTTAGGGTTAGGGTTAGGGTTAGGGTTAGGGTTAGGGTTAGGGTTAGGGTTAGGGTTAGGGTTAGGGTTAGGGTTAGGGTTAGGGTTAGGGTTAGGGTTAGGGTTAGGGTTAGGGTTAGGGTTAGGGTTAGGGTTAGGGTTAGGGTTAGGGTTAGGGTTAGGGTTAGGGTTAGGGTTAGGGTTAGGGTTAGGGTTAGGGTTAGGGTTAGGGTTAGGGTTAGGGTTAGGGTTAGGGTTAGGGTTAGGGTTAGGGTTAGGGTTAGGGTTAGGGTTAGGGTTAGGGTTAGGGTTAGGGTTAGGGTTAGGGTTAGGGTTAGGGTTAGGGTTAGGGTTAGGGTTAGGGTTAGGGTTAGGGTTAGGGTTAGGGTTAGGGTTAGGGTTAGGGTTAGGGTTAGGGTTAGGGTTAGGGTTAGGGTTAGGGTTAGGGTTAGGGTTAGGGTTAGGGTTAGGGTTAGGGTTAGGGTTAGGGTTAGGGTTAGGGTTAGGGTTAGGGTTAGGGTTAGGGTTAGGGTTAGGGTTAGGGTTAGGGTTAGGGTTAGGGTTAGGGTTAGGGTTAGGGTTAGGGTTAGGGTTAGGGTTAGGGTTAGGGTTAGGGTTAGGGTTAGGGTTAGGGTTAGGGTTAGGGTTAGGGTTAGGGTTAGGGTTAGGGTTAGGGTTAGGGTTAGGGTTAGGGTTAGGGTTAGGGTTAGGGTTAGGGTTAGGGTTAGGGTTAGGGTTAGGGTTAGGGTTAGGGTTAGGGTTAGGGTTAGGGTTAGGGTTAGGGTTAGGGTTAGGGTTAGGGTTAGGGTTAGGGTTAGGGTTAGGGTTAGGGTTAGGGTTAGGGTTAGGGTTAGGGTTAGGGTTAGGGTTAGGGTTAGGGTTAGGGTTAGGGTTAGGGTTAGGGTTAGGGTTAGGGTTAGGGTTAGGGTTAGGGTTAGGGTTAGGGTTAGGGTTAGGGTTAGGGTTAGGGTTAGGGTTAGGGTTAGGGTTAGGGTTAGGGTTAGGGTTAGGGTTAGGGTTAGGGTTAGGGTTAGGGTTAGGGTTAGGGTTAGGGTTAGGGTTAGGGTTAGGGTTAGGGTTAGGGTTAGGGTTAGGGTTAGGGTTAGGGTTAGGGTTAGGGTTAGGGTTAGGGTTAGGGTTAGGGTTAGGGTTAGGGTTAGGGTTAGGGTTAGGGTTAGGGTTAGGGTTAGGGTTAGGGTTAGGGTTAGGGTTAGGGTTAGGGTTAGGGTTAGGGTTAGGGTTAGGGTTAGGGTTAGGGTTAGGGTTAGGGTTAGGGTTAGGGTTAGGGTTAGGGTTAGGGTTAGGGTTAGGGTTAGGGTTAGGGTTAGGGTTAGGGTTAGGGTTAGGGTTAGGGTTAGGGTTAGGGTTAGGGTTAGGGTTAGGGTTAGGGTTAGGGTTAGGGTTAGGGTTAGGGTTAGGGTTAGGGTTAGGGTTAGGGTTAGGGTTAGGGTTAGGGTTAGGGTTAGGGTTAGGGTTAGGGTTAGGGTTAGGGTTAGGGTTAGGGTTAGGGTTAGGGTTAGGGTTAGGGTTAGGGTTAGGGTTAGGGTTAGGGTTAGGGTTAGGGTTAGGGTTAGGGTTAGGGTTAGGGTTAGGGTTAGGGTTAGGGTTAGGGTTAGGGTTAGGGTTAGGGTTAGGGTTAGGGTTAGGGTTAGGGTTAGGGTTAGGGTTAGGGTTAGGGTTAGGGTTAGGGTTAGGGTTAGGGTTAGGGTTAGGGTTAGGGTTAGGGTTAGGGTTAGGGTTAGGGTTAGGGTTAGGGTTAGGGTTAGGGTTAGGGTTAGGGTTAGGGTTAGGGTTAGGGTTAGGGTTAGGGTTAGGGTTAGGGTTAGGGTTAGGGTTAGGGTTAGGGTTAGGGTTAGGGTTAGGGTTAGGGTTAGGGTTAGGGTTAGGGTTAGGGTTAGGGTTAGGGTTAGGGTTAGGGTTAGGGTTAGGGTTAGGGTTAGGGTTAGGGTTAGGGTTAGGGTTAGGGTTAGGGTTAGGGTTAGGGTTAGGGTTAGGGTTAGGGTTAGGGTTAGGGTTAGGGTTAGGGTTAGGGTTAGGGTTAGGGTTAGGGTTAGGGTTAGGGTTAGGGTTAGGGTTAGGGTTAGGGTTAGGGTTAGGGTTAGGGTTAGGGTTAGGGTTAGGGTTAGGGTTAGGGTTAGGGTTAGGGTTAGGGTTAGGGTTAGGGTTAGGGTTAGGGTTAGGGTTAGGGTTAGGGTTAGGGTTAGGGTTAGGGTTAGGGTTAGGGTTAGGGTTAGGGTTAGGGTTAGGGTTAGGGTTAGGGTTAGGGTTAGGGTTAGGGTTAGGGTTAGGGTTAGGGTTAGGGTTAGGGTTAGGGTTAGGGTTAGGGTTAGGGTTAGGGTTAGGGTTAGGGTTAGGGTTAGGGTTAGGGTTAGGGTTAGGGTTAGGGTTAGGGTTAGGGTTAGGGTTAGGGTTAGGGTTAGGGTTAGGGTTAGGGTTAGGGTTAGGGTTAGGGTTAGGGTTAGGGTTAGGGTTAGGGTTAGGGTTAGGGTTAGGGTTAGGGTTAGGGTTAGGGTTAGGGTTAGGGTTAGGGTTAGGGTTAGGGTTAGGGTTAGGGTTAGGGTTAGGGTTAGGGTTAGGGTTAGGGTTAGGGTTAGGGTTAGGGTTAGGGTTAGGGTTAGGGTTAGGGTTAGGGTTAGGGTTAGGGTTAGGGTTAGGGTTAGGGTTAGGGTTAGGGTTAGGGTTAGGGTTAGGGTTAGGGTTAGGGTTAGGGTTAGGGTTAGGGTTAGGGTTAGGGTTAGGGTTAGGGTTAGGGTTAGGGTTAGGGTTAGGGTTAGGGTTAGGGTTAGGGTTAGGGTTAGGGTTAGGGTTAGGGTTAGGGTTAGGGTTAGGGTTAGGGTTAGGGTTAGGGTTAGGGTTAGGGTTAGGGTTAGGGTTAGGGTTAGGGTTAGGGTTAGGGTTAGGGTTAGGGTTAGGGTTAGGGTTAGGGTTAGGGTTAGGGTTAGGGTTAGGGTTAGGGTTAGGGTTAGGGTTAGGGTTAGGGTTAGGGTTAGGGTTAGGGTTAGGGTTAGGGTTAGGGTTAGGGTTAGGGTTAGGGTTAGGGTTAGGGTTAGGGTTAGGGTTAGGGTTAGGGTTAGGGTTAGGGTTAGGGTTAGGGTTAGGGTTAGGGTTAGGGTTAGGGTTAGGGTTAGGGTTAGGGTTAGGGTTAGGGTTAGGGTTAGGGTTAGGGTTAGGGTTAGGGTTAGGGTTAGGGTTAGGGTTAGGGTTAGGGTTAGGGTTAGGGTTAGGGTTAGGGTTAGGGTTAGGGTTAGGGTTAGGGTTAGGGTTAGGGTTAGGGTTAGGGTTAGGGTTAGGGTTAGGGTTAGGGTTAGGGTTAGGGTTAGGGTTAGGGTTAGGGTTAGGGTTAGGGTTAGGGTTAGGGTTAGGGTTAGGGTTAGGGTTAGGGTTAGGGTTAGGGTTAGGGTTAGGGTTAGGGTTAGGGTTAGGGTTAGGGTTAGGGTTAGGGTTAGGGTTAGGGTTAGGGTTAGGGTTAGGGTTAGGGTTAGGGTTAGGGTTAGGGTTAGGGTTAGGGTTAGGGTTAGGGTTAGGGTTAGGGTTAGGGTTAGGGTTAGGGTTAGGGTTAGGGTTAGGGTTAGGGTTAGGGTTAGGGTTAGGGTTAGGGTTAGGGTTAGGGTTAGGGTTAGGGTTAGGGTTAGGGTTAGGGTTAGGGTTAGGGTTAGGGTTAGGGTTAGGGTTAGGGTTAGGGTTAGGGTTAGGGTTAGGGTTAGGGTTAGGGTTAGGGTTAGGGTTAGGGTTAGGGTTAGGGTTAGGGTTAGGGTTAGGGTTAGGGTTAGGGTTAGGGTTAGGGTTAGGGTTAGGGTTAGGGTTAGGGTTAGGGTTAGGGTTAGGGTTAGGGTTAGGGTTAGGGTTAGGGTTAGGGTTAGGGTTAGGGTTAGGGTTAGGGTTAGGGTTAGGGTTAGGGTTAGGGTTAGGGTTAGGGTTAGGGTTAGGGTTAGGGTTAGGGTTAGGGTTAGGGTTAGGGTTAGGGTTAGGGTTAGGGTTAGGGTTAGGGTTAGGGTTAGGGTTAGGGTTAGGGTTAGGGTTAGGGTTAGGGTTAGGGTTAGGGTTAGGGTTAGGGTTAGGGTTAGGGTTAGGGTTAGGGTTAGGGTTAGGGTTAGGGTTAGGGTTAGGGTTAGGGTTAGGGTTAGGGTTAGGGTTAGGGTTAGGGTTAGGGTTAGGGTTAGGGTTAGGGTTAGGGTTAGGGTTAGGGTTAGGGTTAGGGTTAGGGTTAGGGTTAGGGTTAGGGTTAGGGTTAGGGTTAGGGTTAGGGTTAGGGTTAGGGTTAGGGTTAGGGTTAGGGTTAGGGTTAGGGTTAGGGTTAGGGTTAGGGTTAGGGTTAGGGTTAGGGTTAGGGTTAGGGTTAGGGTTAGGGTTAGGGTTAGGGTTAGGGTTAGGGTTAGGGTTAGGGTTAGGGTTAGGGTTAGGGTTAGGGTTAGGGTTAGGGTTAGGGTTAGGGTTAGGGTTAGGGTTAGGGTTAGGGTTAGGGTTAGGGTTAGGGTTAGGGTTAGGGTTAGGGTTAGGGTTAGGGTTAGGGTTAGGGTTAGGGTTAGGGTTAGGGTTAGGGTTAGGGTTAGGGTTAGGGTTAGGGTTAGGGTTAGGGTTAGGGTTAGGGTTAGGGTTAGGGTTAGGGTTAGGGTTAGGGTTAGGGTTAGGGTTAGGGTTAGGGTTAGGGTTAGGGTTAGGGTTAGGGTTAGGGTTAGGGTTAGGGTTAGGGTTAGGGTTAGGGTTAGGGTTAGGGTTAGGGTTAGGGTTAGGGTTAGGGTTAGGGTTAGGGTTAGGGTTAGGGTTAGGGTTAGGGTTAGGGTTAGGGTTAGGGTTAGGGTTAGGGTTAGGGTTAGGGTTAGGGTTAGGGTTAGGGTTAGGGTTAGGGTTAGGGTTAGGGTTAGGGTTAGGGTTAGGGTTAGGGTTAGGGTTAGGGTTAGGGTTAGGGTTAGGGTTAGGGTTAGGGTTAGGGTTAGGGTTAGGGTTAGGGTTAGGGTTAGGGTTAGGGTTAGGGTTAGGGTTAGGGTTAGGGTTAGGGTTAGGGTTAGGGTTAGGGTTAGGGTTAGGGTTAGGGTTAGGGTTAGGGTTAGGGTTAGGGTTAGGGTTAGGGTTAGGGTTAGGGTTAGGGTTAGGGTTAGGGTTAGGGTTAGGGTTAGGGTTAGGGTTAGGGTTAGGGTTAGGGTTAGGGTTAGGGTTAGGGTTAGGGTTAGGGTTAGGGTTAGGGTTAGGGTTAGGGTTAGGGTTAGGGTTAGGGTTAGGGTTAGGGTTAGGGTTAGGGTTAGGGTTAGGGTTAGGGTTAGGGTTAGGGTTAGGGTTAGGGTTAGGGTTAGGGTTAGGGTTAGGGTTAGGGTTAGGGTTAGGGTTAGGGTTAGGGTTAGGGTTAGGGTTAGGGTTAGGGTTAGGGTTAGGGTTAGGGTTAGGGTTAGGGTTAGGGTTAGGGTTAGGGTTAGGGTTAGGGTTAGGGTTAGGGTTAGGGTTAGGGTTAGGGTTAGGGTTAGGGTTAGGGTTAGGGTTAGGGTTAGGGTTAGGGTTAGGGTTAGGGTTAGGGTTAGGGTTAGGGTTAGGGTTAGGGTTAGGGTTAGGGTTAGGGTTAGGGTTAGGGTTAGGGTTAGGGTTAGGGTTAGGGTTAGGGTTAGGGTTAGGGTTAGGGTTAGGGTTAGGGTTAGGGTTAGGGTTAGGGTTAGGGTTAGGGTTAGGGTTAGGGTTAGGGTTAGGGTTAGGGTTAGGGTTAGGGTTAGGGTTAGGGTTAGGGTTAGGGTTAGGGTTAGGGTTAGGGTTAGGGTTAGGGTTAGGGTTAGGGTTAGGGTTAGGGTTAGGGTTAGGGTTAGGGTTAGGGTTAGGGTTAGGGTTAGGGTTAGGGTTAGGGTTAGGGTTAGGGTTAGGGTTAGGGTTAGGGTTAGGGTTAGGGTTAGGGTTAGGGTTAGGGTTAGGGTTAGGGTTAGGGTTAGGGTTAGGGTTAGGGTTAGGGTTAGGGTTAGGGTTAGGGTTAGGGTTAGGGTTAGGGTTAGGGTTAGGGTTAGGGTTAGGGTTAGGGTTAGGGTTAGGGTTAGGGTTAGGGTTAGGGTTAGGGTTAGGGTTAGGGTTAGGGTTAGGGTTAGGGTTAGGGTTAGGGTTAGGGTTAGGGTTAGGGTTAGGGTTAGGGTTAGGGTTAGGGTTAGGGTTAGGGTTAGGGTTAGGGTTAGGGTTAGGGTTAGGGTTAGGGTTAGGGTTAGGGTTAGGGTTAGGGTTAGGGTTAGGGTTAGGGTTAGGGTTAGGGTTAGGGTTAGGGTTAGGGTTAGGGTTAGGGTTAGGGTTAGGGTTAGGGTTAGGGTTAGGGTTAGGGTTAGGGTTAGGGTTAGGGTTAGGGTTAGGGTTAGGGTTAGGGTTAGGGTTAGGGTTAGGGTTAGGGTTAGGGTTAGGGTTAGGGTTAGGGTTAGGGTTAGGGTTAGGGTTAGGGTTAGGGTTAGGGTTAGGGTTAGGGTTAGGGTTAGGGTTAGGGTTAGGGTTAGGGTTAGGGTTAGGGTTAGGGTTAGGGTTAGGGTTAGGGTTAGGGTTAGGGTTAGGGTTAGGGTTAGGGTTAGGGTTAGGGTTAGGGTTAGGGTTAGGGTTAGGGTTAGGGTTAGGGTTAGGGTTAGGGTTAGGGTTAGGGTTAGGGTTAGGGTTAGGGTTAGGGTTAGGGTTAGGGTTAGGGTTAGGGTTAGGGTTAGGGTTAGGGTTAGGGTTAGGGTTAGGGTTAGGGTTAGGGTTAGGGTTAGGGTTAGGGTTAGGGTTAGGGTTAGGGTTAGGGTTAGGGTTAGGGTTAGGGTTAGGGTTAGGGTTAGGGTTAGGGTTAGGGTTAGGGTTAGGGTTAGGGTTAGGGTTAGGGTTAGGGTTAGGGTTAGGGTTAGGGTTAGGGTTAGGGTTAGGGTTAGGGTTAGGGTTAGGGTTAGGGTTAGGGTTAGGGTTAGGGTTAGGGTTAGGGTTAGGGTTAGGGTTAGGGTTAGGGTTAGGGTTAGGGTTAGGGTTAGGGTTAGGGTTAGGGTTAGGGTTAGGGTTAGGGTTAGGGTTAGGGTTAGGGTTAGGGTTAGGGTTAGGGTTAGGGTTAGGGTTAGGGTTAGGGTTAGGGTTAGGGTTAGGGTTAGGGTTAGGGTTAGGGTTAGGGTTAGGGTTAGGGTTAGGGTTAGGGTTAGGGTTAGGGTTAGGGTTAGGGTTAGGGTTAGGGTTAGGGTTAGGGTTAGGGTTAGGGTTAGGGTTAGGGTTAGGGTTAGGGTTAGGGTTAGGGTTAGGGTTAGGGTTAGGGTTAGGGTTAGGGTTAGGGTTAGGGTTAGGGTTAGGGTTAGGGTTAGGGTTAGGGTTAGGGTTAGGGTTAGGGTTAGGGTTAGGGTTAGGGTTAGGGTTAGGGTTAGGGTTAGGGTTAGGGTTAGGGTTAGGGTTAGGGTTAGGGTTAGGGTTAGGGTTAGGGTTAGGGTTAGGGTTAGGGTTAGGGTTAGGGTTAGGGTTAGGGTTAGGGTTAGGGTTAGGGTTAGGGTTAGGGTTAGGGTTAGGGTTAGGGTTAGGGTTAGGGTTAGGGTTAGGGTTAGGGTTAGGGTTAGGGTTAGGGTTAGGGTTAGGGTTAGGGTTAGGGTTAGGGTTAGGGTTAGGGTTAGGGTTAGGGTTAGGGTTAGGGTTAGGGTTAGGGTTAGGGTTAGGGTTAGGGTTAGGGTTAGGGTTAGGGTTAGGGTTAGGGTTAGGGTTAGGGTTAGGGTTAGGGTTAGGGTTAGGGTTAGGGTTAGGGTTAGGGTTAGGGTTAGGGTTAGGGTTAGGGTTAGGGTTAGGGTTAGGGTTAGGGTTAGGGTTAGGGTTAGGGTTAGGGTTAGGGTTAGGGTTAGGGTTAGGGTTAGGGTTAGGGTTAGGGTTAGGGTTAGGGTTAGGGTTAGGGTTAGGGTTAGGGTTAGGGTTAGGGTTAGGGTTAGGGTTAGGGTTAGGGTTAGGGTTAGGGTTAGGGTTAGGGTTAGGGTTAGGGTTAGGGTTAGGGTTAGGGTTAGGGTTAGGGTTAGGGTTAGGGTTAGGGTTAGGGTTAGGGTTAGGGTTAGGGTTAGGGTTAGGGTTAGGGTTAGGGTTAGGGTTAGGGTTAGGGTTAGGGTTAGGGTTAGGGTTAGGGTTAGGGTTAGGGTTAGGGTTAGGGTTAGGGTTAGGGTTAGGGTTAGGGTTAGGGTTAGGGTTAGGGTTAGGGTTAGGGTTAGGGTTAGGGTTAGGGTTAGGGTTAGGGTTAGGGTTAGGGTTAGGGTTAGGGTTAGGGTTAGGGTTAGGGTTAGGGTTAGGGTTAGGGTTAGGGTTAGGGTTAGGGTTAGGGTTAGGGTTAGGGTTAGGGTTAGGGTTAGGGTTAGGGTTAGGGTTAGGGTTAGGGTTAGGGTTAGGGTTAGGGTTAGGGTTAGGGTTAGGGTTAGGGTTAGGGTTAGGGTTAGGGTTAGGGTTAGGGTTAGGGTTAGGGTTAGGGTTAGGGTTAGGGTTAGGGTTAGGGTTAGGGTTAGGGTTAGGGTTAGGGTTAGGGTTAGGGTTAGGGTTAGGGTTAGGGTTAGGGTTAGGGTTAGGGTTAGGGTTAGGGTTAGGGTTAGGGTTAGGGTTAGGGTTAGGGTTAGGGTTAGGGTTAGGGTTAGGGTTAGGGTTAGGGTTAGGGTTAGGGTTAGGGTTAGGGTTAGGGTTAGGGTTAGGGTTAGGGTTAGGGTTAGGGTTAGGGTTAGGGTTAGGGTTAGGGTTAGGGTTAGGGTTAGGGTTAGGGTTAGGGTTAGGGTTAGGGTTAGGGTTAGGGTTAGGGTTAGGGTTAGGGTTAGGGTTAGGGTTAGGGTTAGGGTTAGGGTTAGGGTTAGGGTTAGGGTTAGGGTTAGGGTTAGGGTTAGGGTTAGGGTTAGGGTTAGGGTTAGGGTTAGGGTTAGGGTTAGGGTTAGGGTTAGGGTTAGGGTTAGGGTTAGGGTTAGGGTTAGGGTTAGGGTTAGGGTTAGGGTTAGGGTTAGGGTTAGGGTTAGGGTTAGGGTTAGGGTTAGGGTTAGGGTTAGGGTTAGGGTTAGGGTTAGGGTTAGGGTTAGGGTTAGGGTTAGGGTTAGGGTTAGGGTTAGGGTTAGGGTTAGGGTTAGGGTTAGGGTTAGGGTTAGGGTTAGGGTTAGGGTTAGGGTTAGGGTTAGGGTTAGGGTTAGGGTTAGGGTTAGGGTTAGGGTTAGGGTTAGGGTTAGGGTTAGGGTTAGGGTTAGGGTTAGGGTTAGGGTTAGGGTTAGGGTTAGGGTTAGGGTTAGGGTTAGGGTTAGGGTTAGGGTTAGGGTTAGGGTTAGGGTTAGGGTTAGGGTTAGGGTTAGGGTTAGGGTTAGGGTTAGGGTTAGGGTTAGGGTTAGGGTTAGGGTTAGGGTTAGGGTTAGGGTTAGGGTTAGGGTTAGGGTTAGGGTTAGGGTTAGGGTTAGGGTTAGGGTTAGGGTTAGGGTTAGGGTTAGGGTTAGGGTTAGGGTTAGGGTTAGGGTTAGGGTTAGGGTTAGGGTTAGGGTTAGGGTTAGGGTTAGGGTTAGGGTTAGGGTTAGGGTTAGGGTTAGGGTTAGGGTTAGGGTTAGGGTTAGGGTTAGGGTTAGGGTTAGGGTTAGGGTTAGGGTTAGGGTTAGGGTTAGGGTTAGGGTTAGGGTTAGGGTTAGGGTTAGGGTTAGGGTTAGGGTTAGGGTTAGGGTTAGGGTTAGGGTTAGGGTTAGGGTTAGGGTTAGGGTTAGGGTTAGGGTTAGGGTTAGGGTTAGGGTTAGGGTTAGGGTTAGGGTTAGGGTTAGGGTTAGGGTTAGGGTTAGGGTTAGGGTTAGGGTTAGGGTTAGGGTTAGGGTTAGGGTTAGGGTTAGGGTTAGGGTTAGGGTTAGGGTTAGGGTTAGGGTTAGGGTTAGGGTTAGGGTTAGGGTTAGGGTTAGGGTTAGGGTTAGGGTTAGGGTTAGGGTTAGGGTTAGGGTTAGGGTTAGGGTTAGGGTTAGGGTTAGGGTTAGGGTTAGGGTTAGGGTTAGGGTTAGGGTTAGGGTTAGGGTTAGGGTTAGGGTTAGGGTTAGGGTTAGGGTTAGGGTTAGGGTTAGGGTTAGGGTTAGGGTTAGGGTTAGGGTTAGGGTTAGGGTTAGGGTTAGGGTTAGGGTTAGGGTTAGGGTTAGGGTTAGGGTTAGGGTTAGGGTTAGGGTTAGGGTTAGGGTTAGGGTTAGGGTTAGGGTTAGGGTTAGGGTTAGGGTTAGGGTTAGGGTTAGGGTTAGGGTTAGGGTTAGGGTTAGGGTTAGGGTTAGGGTTAGGGTTAGGGTTAGGGTTAGGGTTAGGGTTAGGGTTAGGGTTAGGGTTAGGGTTAGGGTTAGGGTTAGGGTTAGGGTTAGGGTTAGGGTTAGGGTTAGGGTTAGGGTTAGGGTTAGGGTTAGGGTTAGGGTTAGGGTTAGGGTTAGGGTTAGGGTTAGGGTTAGGGTTAGGGTTAGGGTTAGGGTTAGGGTTAGGGTTAGGGTTAGGGTTAGGGTTAGGGTTAGGGTTAGGGTTAGGGTTAGGGTTAGGGTTAGGGTTAGGGTTAGGGTTAGGGTTAGGGTTAGGGTTAGGGTTAGGGTTAGGGTTAGGGTTAGGGTTAGGGTTAGGGTTAGGGTTAGGGTTAGGGTTAGGGTTAGGGTTAGGGTTAGGGTTAGGGTTAGGGTTAGGGTTAGGGTTAGGGTTAGGGTTAGGGTTAGGGTTAGGGTTAGGGTTAGGGTTAGGGTTAGGGTTAGGGTTAGGGTTAGGGTTAGGGTTAGGGTTAGGGTTAGGGTTAGGGTTAGAGCAAT